>NC_071355.1:210587102-210887102 GCF_943734655.1 Sabethes cyaneus
CATTTGTTACAATACAGTAAATTAAAAAATTTTGTAATACACATTTGCAAAAGGTCTCTTTTTTAACGAGTAGCGAAATCTGCTCAGCACGGTACTATCAGACACCTGAGAAGACAACTCAAGGAGTGGGGGTTTGCGGAACCCCTGCGGTGATTGGAACGCACTTCTGACCCTCCTCCGTGTTGTAGCATAGCACCCGATTCTGGAAATAATTTTCCAGAATCCTGTACAGCGATACCGGCACTTGGACGTTCCGAAGTAACCGCCGCTTCCTCCCCGATCTCTAAACCGCCGTCGCCCACGTTACTTTGGATGTTCGGCTGCGAGGCCATCTTACGCCATGGTCTGATATACTGGAACGTCGGCCGTGGGACGACTTAGCAGCCTGAGGCCAGGGCCTTGGCTTGTGGGGCGGAAAGAAGCCCTCGATGATTCGCTCCAGCATCTCTGGCGATCGCTATGCGGGCGCCATCACGCCCTTGGTCTTTGCCATTACGACCCTGTAGGCATTACCCCACAGGTTCGCATTGGCACTAGCACATAACCTTTCAAAGCAGGCTCGTTTACTAGCTTTTATCCCACTCTTAAGCGCTGGCGCGTGCAGCAACAAGTGCTACTCGACATTCAGCCCTACCTTCGTCCTAACAAGCTCTTTGCATAATTCTCCTCGCACGAAAGCACGCTCCGCGGAGTTCCACAATTTCAACTGTCCACCAGTGAGCCGGTGACCTGCCGTACCTAGGTCGACCTTTCCTAGGCATGGTAGCGTCATACGCTTGCGACAGTACCTCAATCAAATGATCAGCGTTCGGATCGGGCTATCGGGCATACTGCGATCACCGCACTCTCTACGGATCGCTTCCACAAATACTTCGGGATCGAAGTATGATGTCTTCCATCCACGGGTGGTTGGAGTTTCGGCTCTACTCCCCGCCTGCCGCCTCCTTATCTGACCGACACCATAGCGGACCGCCTGATGGTCACTGCGAGTGTAGCCATTGTCTACCCTCCAGTCTCCTATCAGACCAGGACTACCAAAAGTCACGTCGATGATAGACTCCGCACCGTTCCTACTGAAGGTACTTGTGTTGCCGACGTTGGCCAGATCTACGTTAAGCTTTGCCAGCGCCGCAAGCAGAATCCGACCCCTATGGTTCGTGCGACGGCTTCCCTACTGTACCGCCCAAGCGTTAAAGTCGCCCGCCACAACCACCGGCCGTAAACCAGCCAGCACAACTGATACTCGGTCTACCATTCGCGTAAACCGCTCGATAGACCAACTCGGCGGAGCATAACAGCTGCAGTAGAACACTCCACCCACTTTGGCAACCGCAAATCTCTCGTCTGCAGTTGACACAACCTCGTGAACCGGAAACCTGCTTGTCGTCCATTTAGCTGCCGTCCCAGACCTATCCGAGACCTAGTTGCCGTTTCCGGCAGGGACGCGATATGGATCCGAGATTATGGCAATGTCCATTGCTGACTCAGAAACTGCTTGGGGTAACAGCTGCTGAGCCGTGCTGCAGTGGTTCCGGTTGAGTTATGTCACTTGCACTATGAACGTGGCTTAGTCGCCGGCATACCCGACCTCCCGTCACGTGCTTTACGTCCCGATTACCGGTACAGATCAGGCACTTGGGAGGCTCCGCGCAGTCCCTTGCTTTATGACCAGCACTGCCACATCTCGTGCACAACTGGCTCCTATCTGGTCCCTTGCAATTTCAGGCTTTATGTCCGTGCTCGAAGCACCGGAAGCAAGCTTGCGACTGCTTGAGCATGCTCAGTGGGTATACCGACCACCCCACTTTTAGCTTAGCAGCTTTCAGGGTTTCGTTTCCATCAGTCAGCGGAAGTCGTATGGTGGCTACCTGGGTCCCGGCCGGACCCTTGCGTCGGCAAACTGCCTCGGTTGCCATCACCACTCCACTTTGCTCTTTGAGAGCTTGTACGACCTCGCGCACTTCGGTGATCTCATCCAGGTTCTTAAGCTGGAGAGTCACTTCTGGTGTGTAAGCACGTACCTGCACTCCGTCCCCGAGCACTCCTTCTGGTATGGACTTGTATGCGGAACTCTTCTTGGTGGCGTCCGTCTTTAACTCGAGGATTATACCGCCCGTGCGTGAGCGGAGGATGCTCCGCACGTCCGCGCCTAGATCCTTGAGTAGGGAGTCTTCTCTCATGGCCTTCAGAACCTCCGAGTATTTCGACCCGTCAGTTTTCAGGATAAATGCGTCGCCCTTCTTCGCTCGCTTTCTTGCCGGTTTAGGTGGAGCTATTTTTTTACTGGAGCCTCCTCTGCCTTTCC
The DNA here is from genome assembly GCF_943734655.1 of Sabethes cyaneus. Taxonomy (NCBI): domain Eukaryota; kingdom Metazoa; phylum Arthropoda; class Insecta; order Diptera; family Culicidae; genus Sabethes; species Sabethes cyaneus. Next base: position 210,589,408 of record NC_071355.1, read on the forward strand.
TCTTGGCCTTAACCTCGGTCCACGGGCCACTCGTCTTGAAGTTTCCCGCTGATTCATCGGTTAGCACTGCCAACCCGCTAGCCTGAGGGCTTTTACCGATCAGGCGCTTTTCGGTCCACCAGTGGTGCAATCCCCCGGGGACTGTCTCAGATGCTTGGCGGACGCCTTACCGCTGCTGAAGCGCTTTCCGTGGCCTCCTGAACCGCGTTGCGACACTCCGTCAACGGGCAGACGGCCGTCTGTTCTGCCTTCGACGCCTTCACGGTCACCTGCTTCGCCTCTCCTGCACGCGCCACGAGGTCATTGCGCGTTTTAGTCGTTGCATTTAAGGTTCTCCGAAGTATGAGCAAGCTCTGCTTCAGGTCCTTGGAGAAATTGCCGCGACCTGACGTGAACTCGATTATTATATCGAGCTGCTGTGACGCTGCTACCACTTTAGGTACAGCGTCTCTGTTCTTCTCCATCGCCCTAATTAGCGCTGGGCAGGGATGGTTCGATCACCTTGACTCAATTCTGATTCATTTGACAGTACCGTCTTAACGGGGCCAAATATGTCAAAGTTATACATGGAATATTTGTAGAATAGGTTTATATTTTGCTACGGCGCTACAATGCTAGTACCTTATTAGTGACTAAATGAACGTTCATTTAGTCACGGATGAGTTACTAGCGTTGTAGCACCTTAACTACAAAAGGTACAGTAAAGTTTTGTTCAGAAAAATTGTAGATTAGAACTAGTTCTACCAATGTCCCATATACAGCATTGTCATATTTGGCTCGGCTGAGACGGTACTGTCAAATGAATCAAAATCAAGTCAAAGTGATCGAACCATCCCTGGCGCTGGGCCGTTCATCGCTGTGTCCGGCGTGGTAGGCATTCCGCTGCCTTTTCCACCCACACTAGCGCTCCTAGTTGCAATTCCTCTCCACCCTTGGTGGAGAACGCTGGATGCCTCCTCTCGCGAACAGGTTTTCCACCGTATCTACGCTTGCTATATTTTTGATTTTGTTTTCCATAAGAATCCCGAGTTCCACGAGTTGAGGGAAAAGAAAAGTCCGCCACATCAGAGCCCCTCATGATGCGTTAAGGGCGGATTTCTGTGGAGGGCGCCCTGGTACTTCACAGGCTCCGTTTGCGGCTGAGTATTTGTATAACCAAAAAGCACGTGAGGTCTCATCCGCTATTCTGACTCATAATTTTTACTTATCCAGCGTCACACGAATCAGCGTAACTAGTTCTGTGGGAAAACCATGTCCTGGCGTTAACTGTCACAACTCATTTCGTTTGACTGAATCGTATGCCGCCTTGGAATCCATAAAAAGATGATGAGTCTGCAAGTTGTACTGCCGGACCTCGTCAGTTACTATCTGATCGTTGCTGGCGAACCTCTCCTCTGGACTGGCGAGCAAGTGCTCTTCGTACTGGGGTTTTTAGACGGTGGGTTCTTTTTTCTGCAGCTCTACCATGTTGAACCAAAAAGATTCGCGCAGAGTCATTTACATCTGGTCTCTGGGATTCCTCACATTGAAATCGTGTGAAGAAATTCTGCAGAGGATTCGCACAGAATACCTTGCTTATAGAAGCAGGATTCTTATAGGAGAATCCAAGAGTTGAATCTCAGGGATAGCTATAACTCGGCACGGGAATCACCTGCACTATGAAATAAGAATCCGGGTCTCTCGATTCTTTTCTCTGTTCTGACGTGTAGACGCAGTAAGCTACTCATATATATTGAACTGTTGACATCCTATCATTTATAAAATTAGCTTATTTGATACTTGTAATTTAGCATGTCATTAACCCTATAACTTAAAATCTGCAGAAATATAAATGGGTGATAGATGAGGAAAACGCTGCCTTGGTGGCAAAGATGCACAGTGGCACACATCAGAATGTGGAAAGTGCTCTTCTTCGCTGAAGGATGGACAGTAAAGAATCAAATATTCACGCTGAGGCAGATCCTCCAAAAAGTCCGCGAATAAAGAATTCAACGCACAATGATTTCTTTGATTTCAAAGTTGTGTATGATACCATCGCCCGCAAAATCATAGCCATTCTAACCTCGCCGGGGACTTTATCAACGTGATGGTCCCTCATGTGGGCTGTTCAACATGCCGCTACAGGATGTTATGAACGGAGCAACACACAGGCGCAATCTTCAGCAAATCTAGTTAGTTCGTCTGCTTTGCCAATGAAATGGATATTGTCGATAGAACAACATCTGTGGTGGTGGCAGAACAAACTAAAACTCAAAGTAGTGAAGATTGCATTGAAGAAAAATGCGTCCAAACTAAAGTACCGTGAACCGCTAATATGACGCACACGCTAAAAGCTGGTGACTCGGTCCTAATAACGACTGAGTTTGTTTTGTTTCGATCGTGTTCGAGCCGCTATGCTGCCCGTGTTGTGCTCGACATTCGACAGTGCCTGAGTCGAGTCGAGTTGCACGACATGACTTACAAAATAGAGCCCATATTTATTCGATTTACTGTCCTTGTAACGCTGATGTCTTTTGAGTAGATGTCGTTTTTTGTGTTAATTTACTATCATGAGAATATTGCAAACTAGGGCCCCTAATCTCAAAGGCCCGGTAGGCCCTTTGGCTCCCAGTCCGCCCCTACCAGCTACAATCGGCTAGTCTGAGTATAAATTAGCGGTGCCAAACACTGGTTAGTATGCATTGGCGTAGCTAGAGGGGGTGCCCGGGGTACCAGGCCCCCTCCAGAATTCTGCAGGCCCCCTCTAGAAATTTTCCTCATTGGAATTGGAAACCGGGAAAAAACTCAGTGTATATGTTCCCGCTGTGTCGATATTTTCTTTTTCACTAGGCATCGCAAAAGCGTATTTCTCGTCGTCATAGGTAGCCCCGGCTCATGCTGTTTCAAGCATTCGTCTCCATTCAACTACATCTTGGGCCACTCGTCGCAAATTTCCCTCTCACAGAAGTCGCAAATTTCTTTCGACCTGGTCGAGCCATCTGATGCTGGTGCAGTTGTTAAAGAGAACTATTTTCGTCGCACTGTAGCCTACTGACTTTCGCCAGATGACGATGGCAATCTCTCCAAACAGTGCTTGTAGCTCATGATTCATACGTCTCCGTTACTCTCCGCTTTCAGTTTGTACTCGGCCAAATATCGTCCGCAGTATCTCCCACTCGAAAATAACATATGCCTAGCGTTTTGCGAAGGGCTAAGGAAGCCTAATTTCCCGCTTAAATGCGCTACTAGATCTTTTTAATAGTGTTGTTGTCCGTGTGAACCAGCATTCCCAAATACACGAACCCATCTGACACTTCTACTTCGTCTCCATCAACAGTTACCGTCCGCGAGAGGCACGCGTTTGTTTCCTTTAAGTATTTGGTCTTGGCCGCATTTACGTTTAGAACACTTGTCCTAGATTCCGATTTCGTCGGATCACCCCTTCAAATGCGATGTTGAATAGCATGCAAAATAAGCCGTCACCTTGTCCCAACTTTCGCCGCGTTTCAAAGTAACTCGAAAGTATCCTCGAGATGCACACGAAACACAACACACTCTCCAATGTAGCTCTGCTCAGTTGCGTCAGTTTAATCGGAAAACCGTGTTCGTACATTATCTGCCATAGCTGGTCTCGATCGACTGTGTCGTATGTTGCCTTGAAATCAATAAAGATGTGATGCGCGGACAGGTTGTACTCCCGACATGTCTGGTAATTGCGCGGATCCTCTCTAGCCCGCCTGGTATTCCCCTACAAAACCTTGTGCTATCGGTGACAGCCAGAGTAACAAGATCATAATCAAAAATTTTTTGGAAGGCACCCCCTAGGCCCCCTCTAGGGAAAATTCCTAGCTACGCCAATGTTAGTATGTATATTTAAATAAAATGTCAAATATTGGTGTGAATATTTGTTGGAACGGCTTACTTGCTTCAAGAATTCCATTGTCCTTATTGTTAGAATATCGGTTATTGGAAGTAACGTTTATGAAAATACTCGATAGATAAATATGCCAAGAAAATTTTCAATTTTCACAAAAAGTTTCACCAAATCTTATAATTTAATGAAAGCTATTTTGTTGCATGCAAGGTTGCGTGTGTATAACGTACATGAAATTAGTCGATGAAACGTTTCGGGTAGTGCTCAGGTTTGCACACGAAATATTTCAAAGTCGTCGACAAGTGACAGTCTCAAAGGTTTATGTCCGGGCCAATGCGATTTATTTCAGCACAGAATATTTAAATTGACAGCATTTCCAACACGCGGTCTTTTCTACTTTAAACACGTCCCATGATGTAAGGCTTCAATTAAAAAACTACGCTCACTTTTGGTCCTTCACAAGCAATCTCTTGCAGCGAAACCGACATTAAACCATATTTTTATAGGATCACCGTGATTCACCGTTTCTCTCTTGGTGACCTTTTCGATAATCAACAAACAACATAGCTTCTTTGTTGGACTTTGTCTCTTCTGCTGCTGTAACATTGCTTCCCGGTTTCGCGTGATTCGGGCCGGTTATCACAACGTCGCCGTCGTTCGTTCGTTGATTGGACCAAACTGCGTCGGCTTCATCGGCGGTTCGCTTCAAGAGGTACTATCAGAAGGGGGATAGCTTTGTTCGGGTTCACATCTTGCTGGTGAAGCGCGCTGTTGTGTAAAATCTGGTTTTCCATTCACCAGTTAATATTAGGAGACAGCGAAATGCTACGAAGTAAATTAATAAGGACACTTTTCGGCAGAAAAAGGTATGTTTTGTGATCATGCTTAACATCGGTGCCGTTGTGGTTTATCTGGAAGATAACAACATGATTCGCAGAAAGCTCCTGATAAGCTTAACTGTTATTGTGGTCATTGGCATTAATTTGGGATTTTCAACTTGTTTTTTTTTCTCTTCTAGATGGTATTATCAGTCAAAGTGTACATTAGCCTCCGTTACAAGCAGTGCGAAATTATTGGAATCTAACGACCAAAGTTATGTCCACCATGTGGGAGATACTCCGTTAATCTATCGGAACATCGGACAACATCTTCGAGTGGCAGCACAGCAATTCGCAAACAATGAAGCAATGATTTCCTGCCATGATGCGAAGCGTTTAACTTATGCGGAAGTTTTGGATAAGGTACCTAGCAGTTTTATATTTTTAAATGCGCCATTCGAAATCTACATTCGAGTACGCAGTGTCTAGTAGTACAAATGGTCAAGAATAATCAATGCTATTATCACTTCAAACCGGATTCGTTGAGGCTACTAGCCTCGAAATGATTGAAGCGACCTGACCTGGCTAAATTAGCATCGTCACACTGATTGACAAAAGTTTTGCTCCAACCGGGAACATAATTTGTAAAAAATCATATTTTTAAACATTTATCATCTGTTCTAGAAGTTCTAGTTCACCTATGAAGATGAGACGATTTGGCATTTTAAAGTAATCAAGTGTAATATTTTTAGAGATCTTTTTGTTGCCCAGTGCCATTGCTCGCAACAGTGTAGGAGCAATATAAATACATGGTTCTATTTGGGGAAATTTTTGCTCAAATGTTTACATTTTTTGTTGTCTCCGTTGTTATCAGGTACTTCTGAAGCCGGGTGCGTCGGACCTGATGATAAGCTCTACTGACCGAAATATGAACATATTCGACTAGGTGCTGAATTTGTTTATTTTCCAGGGGGGTCTACTTGCTTCCCATTTATTCTTCTCATGCAGCAACTTATATATGCTGTTTGGTGGATTTATTAGATAAATTGATTGATGGATTGACATAACATATTTATTAGGAAGGATTTATTAGAGGAAAATACCGCTGGATAGTTATTCCAAGCTTTTTAGTTATAGGCGTTGAAAGTTACCATTTCTTATCCTGTTCTAATTCAGTGTTAAAACGTGTACAAAAACTTCTCTCAGGTTGATCGTCTGGCAGCATCGTTCTATCAGTTGGGTCTGAAGAGAAACGACCGTATCGCAATTTGGACTCCCAATAGTGCCACTTACTATCTAACGACGCTGGCTGCAGCCCGAGCAGGAATGATATCGGTAAAGAAACCCTTTTTTAAATAGAAACCTTAATAAAACTATTTTAAACTTATCAACGATTTTAAGGTTGGCATCAATCCGGCTTTCCAGCTGCCCGAGCTGCAGTATGCACTGAACAAGGTTGGCGCGAAGGCACTGGTTGCTACGGAAGGTTTTCGGTCTCGAAACTATTACACGATGCTGAAGCAATTGATTCCCGAACTGGAAGGCAGTTCGAAAGCGAATTTGAAGTCTGCCGAAGTTCCCTCGCTACGATCCGTTATCATGGACACGGTCGGTCACTCACTCGAGTAAGAAATCCCTTGTTTTTTCATCCTCCACCTTAGATATTAAATCGACTTCTTTTATCAGAGGAACAATCACCTTGCAGGATCTTTACCTCCTAGCAGCGGACGAAGAAACGTCGCAAATTGAAACGCTTCAATCGTCGATTGCCCCGGACAGTGGAGCGTGTTTGCTGTTAACTTCTGGAACCACCGGTAAACCAAAGGCCGCGCTGCTTTCGCACTATGCCCTGGTTAACAATGGCGTTCATGCGGCCTATCGAACCAAGTTGGATAGCGAACCTCGACGGCTGTGCGTTCAAGTTCCTTTGTTCCACGTCTTTGGAAAAGTGTTTGGTACGATGGCCGCTCTTCAGTCCGGTTCTACCATGGTTTTCCCCGGAGAAGGATTTAATGTGCGTGAATCCTTAGAGGCAGTTGCAAAACATAAGTAAAATTTTATAACTTAAAAATTCTTCATAAGGTGATCTAATTTGTTCCCCAACAGATGCTCCCTAATTTACGGAACGCCAACGATGTACGTTGATCTGCTAAAAGAATATGTCAAGTCAAACATAAAACAACCGACGATTGATATCGCAATGATCGGAGCAGCTGCTTGCTCACCACAACTGGTTGATGACATCCAGAGCGTTCTGGGAGTAAAACAGGTACTAGTGGGGTATGGAATGACAGAACTTTCTGGAGCTAGCTTCATGTCGGACCGTGGTGACCCATCGGAGGTCGTTTACGATACGGTTGGGCGCTTAATGGATCATTGCGAGGCGAAAGTGGTCGACGGAGAAGGAAACACCGTACCTTTCGGTACACCTGGGGAACTTTGGATCCGTGGTTACGGAACGATGCTCGGTTACTGGGATGATGATCTCAAAACCAAAGAGATTATCACGGGAAACCGTTGGCTCAGAACGGGCGATCAGTTTGTGCTGAGACCGGATGGCTATGGAGCGGTGGTGGGGAGAATGAAGGAGGTGATCATCCGTGGTGGGGAAAATGTTTTTCCGAAAGAAATCGAGGACATATTGAATGCCCATCCTAAGATCATCGAAGCGCACTGCATTGGAGTACCGGACGAGCGAATGGGTGAGGAAATTTGCGCTTACGTTAGACTGAAGGAACCGGCAGAGGAGAACTTTATTCACTTGGATGATATCAACCACTTTTGTCGGGAAAAGATAGCTCATTACAAGGTGCCGAAGATTCTCCGAATAGTCGAACAGTTTCCTAAGACAACGTCGGGTAAAATACAAAAATTCAAATTGTTGGAAATGTATTTGAACAAGGATAGAAAATAAAGGTTAGGTATTTGTTTTTCAATTAAATTTGAACCTAATTATTCATCACTAAAACGGGATCTACAATTTGGCAACATATTCGTGTCACATTTCCATACGCTAAAGTAAATATTATTGGTAACGATCTGTCATCGATCCAGCATCGAATGAACTGTGGTTCTCCAGTACTGTTGGTCCTGAGCTGCCGTTCTCCAACCCCCTCGATTATCAGTTGACCGTGCGTCGTACTCGACAGCACACAGCCATTGCAAGCGAGCTCTGCCCAGAACTCTACGGCTTCTTCCAGGTTCTCTGCTGAAAATAGTTTCTCTATCGTCGGCCATTCTAGCCACCAGTCCCGTTCCCTTCCACGTTTCATCTTTGTATTGCACCTTTCAAGGCAATACTGACTATCAGGTTAGAGAGTGCACCCCTTGCTTCAGCCCATCTAACGTCACAAAAGTGGTTGAGGTCTCACCCGCTATTCTGACGCATGATTTTGACTCATCCAGCGTTGCACTAATCGGCATAATTAGTTGCCTTGGAAAACCATTATCTGCCACAGCTCATTTCATTTGACTGAATCGTATGCCGCCTTAAAGTCCGCAAACAGATAATGAGTCTGCAAATTGTACTCCCGGACCTTGTCTAGTAACATCGGATCCGTCGTAGAGCGACCCTCGCGAAAACCAACTTGATACTCACCGACGAGGGATTCCGCTAACGGCCTCAGCTTACAAAACAGAATACGGGAAAGCATCTTATAGGCAGAAGTGAATAATGTAATACCTCGATAGTTTTTACACTCAAGTCGATGGCCTTTTTAGGAAATTAGGCCCTCTAATTACTCCTCCGGCATTTATTCTTCCTCACAGAGCCTAACAATGATCGTGGATTACGTCGTACAGTCGCTCGCACCCCGCTTTTACAAGTTCAGTCGGGATACCATGCTTCCCAGCAGCCTCGCCGTTGTTCAGCTCCCGGATTGCCTTCTTAACCTTTCCTGTGTTAGTGGACCCACAGCTTAGACATCGCTCATAATTCTTACTCTGTTTCTGCTGATCTCCGATTGGATCTATCCATTTAACAACATCTAGAAGTGCTCTTTCCACCTGGTTGCTACCGCCATTTTATCAGTAAGCAGGTCCCCATCGCTATCATTGCACATCACAGACATAGAAAAAATCATGCTCCTCGTCGTTTTGTAGAAACTTAATTTGTCGTTGCTTGCGAATTTCTCCTCTGCGCCGTTGAGCATGTGCTCCTCGTAATTGTTTTTTCCGCAACTCTAGTCTCTCTATATCTTCCTCTGTTCTAAAGTATATCAACAGTGGGCATGCGACTTCTGACCTGATTCTTCTCATCTGTCGCTTTTTGGCATTTGACATCAAATGAGCACTTACGCTATTGTTCACGCTTCCTGCACCTCTCACGCAGTTATTTCAATAGGATCATGGAGGTTCCTCTACAGCTTAGCTTAGCTTGTTCAGCCGAGAGCCGGGGTGGCTCTTGCCGTATCAAGAATTCCTCTCCATTGAACTCGGTCCTGGGCTACTCGTCGCCAATTCGTTGCGCGTCTCGGCACACGCAAGTCGGCTTCAACTTGGTCGAGCTATCTAGCACGTTGAGCCGCTCTATTCCTGATGCCGGTGGGGTTCTTGAAGAGAACGGATTTCACTACATCGTCGTCCGGCATCCTGGCGACGTGGCCGGCCCACCGTAGTCTCCCAACTTTCGCCAGCTGTACGATGGGAATCTCTCCAAGCACTGCCTGCCTGCTCGTGATTCATACGTCTCCGCCACTCTCCGCTTTCCATTTGTGCTCCGCCAAAAATAGTCCGCAACACCTTTCGTTCAAAAACGGCAAGTGCACGTATGTCTTCCGTAAGTAAAGTTACTGTCTCAAGTCCGTAGAGGACTACCGATCTGATTAGCGTTTTGTACATCGTCAGCATTGTGCGGCGGCGTATGCTCCTTAATCGGAACGTCTTGCGAAGGGAAAAGTAGGCTCGATTTCCAGCCTGAATGCGTCGTTGGATCTCCTTACTCGTATTATTGTTGATGGTGACCAGAGATCCCAAATATACGAACTCATCAACCACTTCCAATTCATCGCCGTCACTGTCCGTGGGAGGCAAACGTTACTTACTCGGGAGCCTCTTCCTACCATATATTTGGTTTTCGACGCATTAATTTGTAACCCTATCCTCCCAGCCTTCGGTTTTAGTCTGGTGTAGATTGCCTCCGCCGTCCCACGGTTTCTAGTAATGATGTCGAGGTCGTCTACAAAGGCTAGGAGTTGGTTACTCCTGCTGAAGACCGTTCCTCTCGTTTCGATGCCCGCTCACCGGATCACACCTTCAATAGCGATATTGAATAACATACAGGACAGTCTATCCCCTTGCTGTAACCCTCTGCGCGATTCGAAAGGACTTGAGAGTGTCACCGAAACGCGCACGTAGCACATCAATCGCTCCAGAGTAGCTTTGATCAGACGCGTCAGTTTGTCCGGGAAACCGTACTCGTGCATTATCTGCCATAGCTGTTCGCGTTCAACGATATCGTATGCTGCTCTGAAATCCACGAAAATATGATGCGTGGGCACGTTGTACTCTCGACATTTCTGGAGGATATGTCGGAGAGTAAAAATTGGATCCGTAGTAGCACGGGCCCCATAAAGCCCGCCTGATTCTGCCCTACGAATTCTCTTGCTATTGGGGATAGACGACGCAACAAAATCTGGGAGAGCACTTTGTAGGCGGCGTTGACCAGCATAATGCCGCGGTAGTTACAGCACTCTAGCCGGTCGCCCTTTTTGTAGATAGGACAGACTACGCCTTCCATCCACTCCTCCGGTAGCTTCTCTTCTTCCCAAATCCTTGAAATCAGCCAGTGAAGTGCCGTTGCTAGCGGTTCTTGGCCACTTTGTAGAGTTCTGCCAGGAGTCGGTCCTTTCCGGCGGCTCTATTATTCTTCAGCAGACCGATTTCTCGTCGGATCTCTTCGAGATCGGGAGCCGGTACGCTGTTGTCTTTTGTAGGTACTCCGAGGTTAACTTCCATTGCGTCTCCTGCTGCTATATCGCCATTGAGGTGCTCATCGAAGAACTGCTTCCACCTGTCAACCACCTCGCGCTCGTTTGTGATTAGATCCCCTCCCTCGTCCCTACACATGTCAGGTTTTGGTGTGTGGACCTTGCGAGTTTGGTTCACCTTCTCGTAAAACTTGCGGGTATCATTAGCCTTATATTTTCCCTTTCTTCCTGCTGTTCTACGATTCTTTGATCAAGCTTTCTGAGGTATTTCGCTGCCACGCCATCTGCCGTCAACCGCTGGATGTTGAAACGTAGCGTCCTCCTATCTGTCAGATAGGAGCAAATGAACACAAAATATTCATCCGGTTTTAATCCAGATTGAATAAACAAATTCGCTATTAGTGTGGGCATTCACCGCGTTCAACAACCTTGCGCGAATTTTACACACGACGAGATAGTGATCAGTTTCGGTATTTGGTCCCCGAAAAGAACGTACAGCGATGACATCCGAAAAGTGTCGACCGTCAATCAAGACATGATCCATCTGAGAGCTAGATTACCCATTTGGATGCCTCCAGGTGTGTTTCCGAATATTCAGACGTGGAAAGTAGGTGCCTCAGATGGTCATTCCTCCGAGCGCGACGAAATTTATGAGCCTCACACTGTTATCGTTGGTCGACAGATTAAGGCTTTGTCTTCCAATGACAGGACGGAAGAATTCCTCCCTCCCGATCTGCGTATTTGTATCTCCGATGATGATTTATTGTCCTTAGCATTATCGGGTTTACCATTTGTCCTGAATAGCAGCGATCTCCACTCCGAGTCGTTGAAGCTCTTGAGTAAGCAAACCATCTCGTACCGGGTCATGGAGAGTTCTGACATTCCAGGTACTAACTTTCCAGTCGATTAATCGTTTCCTTGTTCTTTGCCGTGTCCAATGCCGATTGATCCGTTCCGTATCTCCATTTTCGTTTGCCGTGGTAAATGGGGATTTCGGTATACTACCTTACCGGGGTTACGATACCTACCTAGCAAACACAAACTCGTATATCAATGTACGAAAATTATCGTTATTGACTTTTAATAAATTCAGTATCGTAAATATAGCGTAATGAAATGCATACAAGTTTATATCCTGTCGTATTTGACGATAGCAAGTGATTGACCTACGACTTTCAGTACAGAATTGTATAGCATTATAAAACTAATCGCTTTGAGTCAGACCTTATCGCATACACAGACTTATAAAGTTGAATTGGTAATGTATATTTTGTAGTACGTATATGACCTCCAAATTAGTACGCATATGCTAGTTTTGTGCATTAGATACGATTTTTCAGGGTATATATAGGTACATATAACTCATTTGTTACTCTGATATGCATATGAAAATGTTTACTGGGTACATTCCGCTGATGGGTTTGCCATATTAGGTGTAGCTTGCGAGATACAGCGTTTCATATTCAGTCACTCGAGCTGAAACAGACACTGTTTGGACTGCCCTTAACCTAGAGAACGGGCGTTCAGTGTCGCATCTCCTAGCAATCTTTGCCTTTTTTTGACAGCTCGAGAACAAAATTCCAAAATTTTAGTTGTCACCCGTTAGCTGCTCTAGTATGTACATGAAGCATTTCCACGTACGGCCATCCTTCGTCATCGTTGACTTAGATCTTGGAGGAGGTGATAGGTAGGGGCTTGAGGGTGACCGGACGAGAGCCATAAATACGATAGCCATACGGACGGTTGCCATATGTACGAATGCCATAATGTATGTTTGCTATAATGGACGGGAGCTATACAGACGGATGCCATAATGTACGTTTGCCATAATCCATATATTCAACGTTTCCTAGATGATTCAGGGCGAGCCGGCTGCAGGCAACGGCGAGGGTTCGCCGGTGACCCGCCGTCGGAAGCGCCGGCCACTGCGGGGGGGGGAGCAAAGCCGCTTTTTTTAAACTGAATCAATTAGGCCTCTTGCGACTTGGTCGCGCTGATCCTTTAAGCTTTAAACTGGTCGATGTGTAGTTCTGGGCCTCCATACCAAAAATATGAATTATGGCAAACGTACATTATGGCTCCCGTCCATTATGGCAAACATACATTATGGCATTCGTCTGTATGGCAATCGTACGTATGGCAGCCGTCCGTATGGCAAACGTATATATGGCTGATGGGGTGGCGTCGGCGAAAAAGGACTTTAAATTGCAAACTCGGGACGTGAAACTGCGGATCTGCGGAACTTCGTAGACAGCGCTCGAGTGCTTTCCAACGTATTGAAGACCTGCAAGTTTGACATCGTGGCTATGCTATGCGGTGAACTGGATGGGCTCAACGGTACGTACGTTCAGAGATGGACATACTATCTAGCAGAGCTGCGACGATATACACGATCTGGGTACAGCTTTTATAGTGATGGACGAGATGCAGAAAAGGGTAATTGAGAATTTTCCAATCAATTGAATGTCCAGGTTAAGAATCAGAACCGGTTCTTCAACAGAAGCATCATCAATGCAACGTGCACAGCCCCCAAGTAGTACTGCAGATGGAGGGAGAATACGCCCGCTGCCCAAAACGTAACATCAAGAGTTCAGCGCACACCCGCTGACCAACAAAATGAGCCTAGGACTTACCAACTTTGCCGCCTCTAAGACTTTGCCACTTCTCTTTCTCATGGTCGTACGTAGTACCTTTTTCCAGCATAGACTCCTACACAAGTACACCTGGAGGTCATCAAATCAGACAGACACCTTTATTCTTGTTTACGGCCGTATCCTGCATTCGGACGAATAGTTTGTTTCGAACGAATCGGGAAGCACTATTCTCATATTCGAATGAACAAAAGGAAGGGGAGTTCGAACGTTCGAATTGATTCGGACGAAAACCAAAATGCGGATCGGCTTAACTTTCGAACGAATATCATTCGAACGCAAACAAGAATAAGGGTGAGAATCACAAAACGACCACGTTTTGATCGACTATCGACACTTCTCAGACATAACTGACGTCGGATCCATCACTATGTAGGATCACTACATAGTGATGGTTAAGATGCGCCCAAAACTCTCCGTTATGAACAACATTTGGTACCGACGACAACCTCGATTAAATCTAAAGCAACTGAAGCAGTCAGGGGTCACTGTAAACTATGCGCACTCACTCGTTGCCGGAAGAAGACGAACTGGGCGAAGCTCCTCTCGAGCACCATTAGAGTCATCTAGCACGAGGCACGGAAAAAGTAGAACGAAAAGAACTTCGACGAACACCTGAATAACGGCGGGGAAAGCAATTTCGACGGTTCGACAAACAAGGAAGACCAACGATTGGCGAAGTTAGGGATGCCATCAGGCAGCTAGAGAATAATAAATCGGCCGGGAAAGATGGCACCGAAGCGAATCTTATCAAACTGGGACCAGAAGAGTTAGCTACTTGCCTGCAGTGACTAATTGTTAGAATTTGAAATACAGAAAAGCTACCGCAAGAGGTGAAAAATGGGATTACTTGCCGTATCTATAAGAAGAGCGACAAGTTGGACTGTGAGAACTATCGTGCTATCACTATTCTCAATGCCACCTACAAAGCGTTGTCCCAAATCATTTTCCGCCGTCTATCGCCAATTGCGAACAGAATTGTAGGAATTTATCAAATCGGTTTCGTTGACAGACAGTCAACGACGGATCAAATATTTACACTGCGGCAGATCCTCAACCGCCCAGTTAGCTTGGAGATACGATGCTGCATGCTAGTCAAACTAGTCGTTGTATGTTCGAATCTCGACTGGGCGGTGCTGCTAGTCAGTGGAATCTTTGCACAAGCCCCGTAATTATCCTGTACTCTAATAACCGGCTGCGAAATGTGTCGATAAAGAAGGACAATGTCTAAAGACGGTTATGCTGAACCATGTGTTCGTTGACTTCAAAACTGTGTATGATACCATCGACCGAAAAGAGCTATAGAAGATCATGGACGAAAACGGCTTTCCCAGGAAGCTGATCAAACTGATTCAATCTACGATGGACAGTGACTGGTGGAAGAGAGCAACTACATTCAAGCTGAAATGAAAGAGGCCCTCGAACTCTATGTATAGACCTCTGTGTTCGAGTCAATGTGGCTGTAAGTGAAAGACTTTGGCCGAAAAGCAGGCAAAAGAGTGCTGCAATTCTTGAACACGACCAAATACTAGATTGCGGTAGCAAAACGAAATGTCTTGTTGGATATTCTGATGCCGACTGGGATTGGATGCATTACTTAATGAAACGATTTCGTTCACGGTCAGATCATAATTCTAGCAAATATGATGATATACATAAGTGCTTACCTACTTACTCACTTATTCCAGCGAAAATATCTGAAAAAATATGGATTGATATCAGAACAATTCGGAAATTATCTGAAATTTCATAAACATACCACGCCAAGTGCTTAATTTGAAGCCGTAGAAAATCTGCGAAATATCCTTAGACCGCTGAAATATCAGGAAATACTGAGAACGCCTTTTCCAAATTGATGAATCCTTAGCGGTGATATTGATTCTTCGTTTGCTAACAATTTTTTTTAATCGCTGAAATTAATGCATTATAGTCGATTTTTGATTGCTTTTTGTAAACTTTCTTCTAATATCTCATAACTAATGCTTGTTTTTCTTTTACCGGTTCATTGCTTCTACTACAATTTATACAATATTTCACGATTTAATTAAATTGATATAAGATTCAGCAAATTTTCATATGATTTCCTAAATACTTTTGGAACAATATAAGGTTTCTTAGTTTTAGTCCCACGCTGACCTACCTAGCTGATAATTGACAATTGAAAATATCGTGAAATTCAGTTAAAATAAGTTATTAAACCGACATATGTTTAGACTGTTTTCCAGTACTACATTTTTTAATGATATCTTCGTTAATGATAAAACGTGGTGATTTTTGTATGAAAAGACAAACTATGGAAATTGGGTTGTCATCTATGTTCAACAATTGAAAAATTTTCGGCACAAAAAGAAAAGTGTAAAGCGCTTCAATTTTCCAGATTACTGTATCTGCTCACCGTTCTTTTAATCATCTTCAATTGCATTTAACATCTTCATCATCATTATCATCATCATCGTACATAAAGGGTAGTAGACATAGCTTAGCTGAATCATTTTACTTTGTTTGCTTTTAGTTTTATACTCTCCGATATCCTCACTGCTGCCAATATTATCGTACACCATTAAAGAACGGCACAAAACTGCCTTCAAACAAACAATATTAGAGTAGGTAGGTTCAATCAATTATCAAATCGTATTCTTTCGTAGGTATTAATCCTCTGCTAGTTTCCTGCCTAAGTTTTGTCACAACAGCGACGACGGCGGCGGCGGCGTGGCGGTTGGCGCAATGTTTCTTCCTGGTAAGGGTGAGCAAAAGCCTCAAAACGGGTGCGCTTTCTGCGAATCAAAATCAATATCTCTACTGGATGAACGGCTCACTCCAACGCAATTAAATTGATCTCAATGTTCAGGTATAGAAAACATGTCTTTGATAGAATTGATTCTTTTCCATGCCCTTTTGGGGTTATTATTCCCTCGTCAAAGATTCCAATAAAGATTTCGTTAACATCTACTATTCACTACTGTTTTTTCTTTTATTTGATCCGATAGTGTTTAGACTGATTAGCTTAAATTGCAATCGAGTAATAATGCAGAAAATCTTGATGGGGTAATAAGAACAAATTTTAGAGTTTTTTTTTTGTTTCAAAATATACATGTCTTAAAGTTTCTACTACAATCTGTGTTTCCCATTAAGTTGGCTGGTTAGCATAAATTCTTTGCACGAATATAGGCGTCAAGCACCTGTTGATTCTTTTGATTCTGCTGGTTATTTGCGACAATTTATACAGTCTGGTTTAAATCTCTCTTACACAATTCTAGTAACAATTAAATATCTTTTTATTTTTTCTTCAAATGACAAATGTTTGCATCATTCGAAAGCCGACTTTTTAAAGCGGCATGATCGAAACTACCAAGAAACATATTTCTGTGGGATTATTCTTACACTACTAATAACACATCATTCCCTCTATTTCCTTTTATCTCGCTAATAGTTACAAGGACACAAAATTATCAACGTTTGTTTGTAACTCTGTGACTGACTAATCATTCCAGACACCGTTATTGTTTTAAACTGGATTATACACACAAAATCATACTGTTTTTGACATTCATTTAAAAAAAGAACAAATTGAAACTAGCAGATCTCGTACGCATTCCGATAATCCTTTTCTGTTCACAACGCTCCTTTTTCCCTTACTTTCTTCAACTGAATCATTCCCTCTGTTTTCTCTTTCTCAAATATAAATACAGAAAATATACAATCAACAACTGAGTAACTGCACTTAAAGTAAAAAAATAATAAACAAATATTCTGTAAAATTAAAGGTCTTTGCTGGCGCTTCAGGACGCACCAAGCGGGCCCTTTCATCGCCAGCCGGTTTTAAAGACCCCAAAAGGAAACATTTTCATCTGTGATTATTATTATCACTGTCCTACACTCCGTATTACTCCCCGACTTTGATCTTTACTACGTATTACCATCATTTTGAACGATTTAAAAGCTATCATCATCATGTCATACGATCGACTCGGACGGGTCACCGTCCTCGGACCAGCTGACCTCCATCGGTGTGTCATTACCCACACCGGAAATGCCACGGTTCAGGCTGGCAACGATCTTCTGCATCAGAACATCCTCGAGGGAATCGTTCGAGGACCGTCGTCGCCGGCTGTTGGAGGCGGCTCCCACCGAACCGCTTTTGTCATTCTCTTCATCGTCTCCTCCGACCAACTGTTCCTCCTGCTGGTCCCTTCCGGACGAAGTTGGTCCACTGCCGGTGCTGGTGCTAGTGCTGCTGCTGCTACTGCTACTGCTGCTGCTGCTGTGTCCACTGCCTGCCGACGAAATGTCATCCGACAGGCACGAAGAGGATGAAGCCTCATCCTCAGAATTCGAACCCGACACTAGCGCCTCACCGGCCGCTTCCTTTGGTAATGAACAGTTCTTTTTTCCGGCAAGATTATTGCGTGCAAATTCCCGACGCTTCTTGTGCGCTGGTGCCGTCTCCCCGCCGGAACCGGTCAGCGCTTTCGTATCACATGTTATTAAACCACGGTTTTCTTTACTCATTTTAAAATTCGGGGTTCTATCCCGATGAAAAAACTCAGCCGGTGGCTGTTCGGGTGTCGCCTCCACTGGTCCGGCACCGAACGAGCTAGTGCGACTTCTGCTGAACGGACTGTCCGGTCCCACTTCTCCTGAAAACTCCGTTTCCTCTAGAAATAAATCCTTTCCGTCTCGAAACCCAGCAAACGATTTGCTGCCGGTGCCCCCATTTTCCATCATTCGTTCATTGAGAAACCGTTTGTGAGCATATGGGGAGCTACTGTATAGTGGTGGATCCTTCCAGGACATTGGAAGTTCTGCCATTTTGATAGGCTTCGAAACGGCAGCTGTCGATGACGAAGCTCCCGAGTTCGATCGAACAATCTTCTTCGGCGGTTCAGCCGTTTTGATGCTGACTGACTTCGATCGAAGCCTTGGTGTGCTGGGCGAACTGGAATTCTTAGACGGTGATCCATCCTGTTGCTTCAGGATCGAACCAACCGAGCTGGATTGCTGGATGCCGCCACCGTTGTAAGTGTGGCTCAAGCCAGCGGTGGCACCACATTTGTGTCGCTTTAACTCTTGCCCTCCGGTGGAAGCATAAGCGGAGCGAAAGGATCCCGCTCGGCGTACCATTCGCGAAGCGGAAATCTCCGGCGGTTCGTCGTCCATCTCCAGCACCCAGGACACGGAATCGCTCTTCTCCACCACACCCTTGATGACGGGCGAAGTCGGTGGAGAAATATCGTCCATCTCGAACACTTTGTCCGACCCGGTCGACCGGTTGGTGCTGTTGTGGGTGACCGTATGGTTGTGATACGATCCGGACTGATCGAGGCTGGCACGGGTTGCCGTCATGAAGCTGGAATTCTCATGGTAGCTCTTCGACAGCTCGGCATAGACGTGCGAAAATTTCTCCGAATTTTGCTTCAGTTTCCACTGCAGCTCCTCGTTGTGCTGCGAAAGCCGGCTCTTGACTTTGGTTTCCTGCTTCAGGTTATCCTGGAGCAGTTTCAGCCTATGCTGGAGTTCTCTGAGGAAAAAACAAAACACAAAATGACGTTAATATATGATGGGTGAGGGTGCGTTGATTAGCATTGAACACTTACTTCTCCTCCTCGGCTTTGGTCTTCAGTTGCACCTGCAGGTCCTCGATCCGTGATTCGAGAGCGGAAATTTTAACCAACGCTCCCGGTAGCTCCTTGGCATCCCGTTCGTACTCCTGTGTTTGCTTACGTAGTTCGGAAATTTCCCGCTGCTTCAAATCCAACACACAGCGCAAGCTGTCCACTTCATCGTGTAAAACTTGTGCCTGGTTCAAATTACTGGTCGATTTGTTGTTGCCTGGAGTTTGGTCTCCGTTCAGCGAACTGCGCTGGTAGAAGGTTCGATCTAGGCCCGGCGACTCCGTACCTTGCGGTGGCTCCGAAGAGTTCCGGCTGTGCCGGAGGAAGCTGCACTCATCCTGCGTGAGACTAAGCTTCTCCTCAAGCTCTTGCTCGCGGTCTGCGGCAGCGTTTCGCATTTCCTGTAGCTGATGAGTCAATTGTTTCAACTGGTCGGAAAGCTCACGTTCCCGCATGGCGGCCGCCTGGAGCCGTTCGCTGAATTCTAACTCACTGGAGTGCACCTTCTCGCGCAGTTCATTTTCAGTGCAACTGAGGTCGTTTATCCGCTGCAACAGCTGCGCTTCACGCTGCTTCGAGTCGGTCAGTTCGGCGTCACGTTCCGCCAGTTTGGCTTCGAACTCTTCGACGGTGGTGCGCAGCTTGTCGTCCGCTTCCAGCTCGGTGCGAAGCAGTTGGGCCTCGAGAGCTGCAATCCGGTCGGCCGCCGAATGCTGCTGTTCACTGAGATAGGCCCCCACTAAAATTCGGTGAAAGAAAAAAATGCATTAGTGAGTTTTGATGCAAGTTTGATATGACAATCGAAAAGCTACCTTTATTGATTTCACATCGGTGCAGCTCCTGAAGTTCCGCTTCCCGTTCGGTCGTTTCGACTAGTTGCTGTTTCAGCAATTCGCACGTGCTGCGTTCTTCGTTGAGCATTGATTTGGTCTCTAGCAGGTCATGGGTGGCTTCCTGATGGGACTTCTTGATCGTGGGACAGGAAAAGGCATCCAGCTGTAACGGAATCGAAGCAATCAAAAAATTGATTAGAGGTTTCCCGACGGTACTTTGATTGATGGCATGACATAGTCGAACCAGTAAAAAATGAAATCGCTGAAACATCGTGCTTTTTTTCGGCGCGCGCGCACACACAGCGACGGCCAGAGGACAAATCTCGAATAAACCCCGGAGCTCGCGGCGTTGAAATGAGATCAATCTTGCGATCTCGATATTGATCCCCCTAGGTGAGGTGTAATTGCAAAATTCGAGCGGGGCTACACGGCCAGATATAGGCAAATAGTAATAATAAAATAGCAATCAATTCCGTTCCGACCGACTGAGCCATCATCATTGCACCGCATCGTCTCTCACGGCAACGACCGACAGCTGTGAACGATTTCGATGTTTCTAGTATTGCACTCCGCGGTGGCTGGTGGCGATCGAAAGCAGGCACAGGAAGGCCGACCGACAGGAAGAGGTGTCTCTGGGACCGGTTCCAACACCATATCGGTTTGAAATTTTGTGTAGAGGTCCGGAGGATAATTTTATCACAATCAAACCACCAATTGGCGAGCGGAAAAAAATGTGGAATACAATTCGAGTAGCCTCCCAACAACGGCTACCGGCTTAAAACCGGCGATGCTTAGCAAATTTACGGCTCAGATTACGGCCTGCCAACGCTACCTGCTGCTAGGTTACGGAGCTCCAGCTTCGTGCTTCGTCCATCCATCCGCTTCATTTCATGTGCATTTCACACTGCGAAAGCAACGCATCAGTGCAGGTGCTCGAATGAGTTTACCTGCTTCTACCGATTGTTCTCTACTTTACTAGAGCATGGCTTGCAGTTTTTTGTCTTCCTCTCAAAAAAATTAAAATACATGTCTGCTTCGCATGTGGTAGGATTTATCGTTACTATAGGCTGATCGCCATAAAATACGATCCTACCGGCAGAAAATTCTAATGCGAGGACAAATCCACTGCAGGAAAAAAATCCGGTAAAAGATTTTATTGCTTTTCCTTAAACCGTCGCCGTCGGTCGGTCGGGCGGTTCGGTAGACCCTGGTAAGCACTGAATGCAAGATTGATGATTTGCATCTTATGAATAGATTTTCCATCACAAGATGGTTTGGAAAAAAAAACAGAGGAAGGAATGGAAATTTCCCGGTAGGTCGTTTCGGAACATAAAATGGTGAGACTCGATGGACATATGTGTTAAATGACGGATAAATTTCGAATAAATCAAGAAGGAATAGAGCCTCCTTTGAACAATTTCTGACTGTAAGTGTTGTGAGAATTCATTCGAGTAGCTCCAAAATTAGGTATCAAAATTATTCGTTAAGGAGAGAAATTGCGATTTTTAGGCAGAAGCGTTTTGGTTCAAAACGCTAAAAACTTCCTGAAAATTGTTCGATGGTTCTGGTTGGTCGATGGTCTGTCATCTGTGCTCGAAAAATTTGACAGCCCTGCATGAAGGCGAATATAAAACGCATACAGCGCATACAGTTTTACCCCTGGTAGTATTCTTTTATCTGTCAGCCCATGAATATGACTACTGAACTGCTGACAGTGTTTGTCTTTCTCAATTTTTCATCCTTCAAATTAATTCTTTCATGAATTGCAGTGCTGAATGATTGCTCGACTAACCTGCCAGTCGTTTTTCTTGCTCTCGACTGATATTTTAGATCTCAGTGCTTAGTTTTCAAACTGCTTGTTTTTTAGAATCGAGTTGGCCGAAGGATATTAATTAAAACTTCAGAGCAATTAAAACTTTACATTTATTGTAATTTCGTTTGCCACCGTCGGTAGTTCACAATTAATGGATGATTCACATTTGATTTCATTCACTATGAATGAAACATAACACTTAACACCGACCATACAAAAATCATTCCACAATGTCACCAAAAGAGCACAAACACAATGCAGAACCTAATAAAAAGATAACATTAACGGCCGCATAAGTGCCACAAATGATAAAAAGGAAATTCTAATTTCTCCATTTTAAATCAGGTCTTATTTAACAGGTAATTTCACGACAATGAAGGTAAAGATATAACACAAATAGTGCCAGAAAAATTATTCAAATCTATAGCTATAAAAATGAATTTCTATCTGTCTGTCAGTATGACCCATATAGGCTCGGAAACCACTGAACCGATTGGCGTGGAAATTTGTATTCAGGGGTTATTGAGGCCGGCAAGGTTCTTATGATGATGCGAGAACCCTTCCCGCTCTGGAAGGAGGGGGCTCTCATACAAATGAAACAAAAATGTCTGCATAACCTCGAAAACTAATCAAGCAAATAGAGCTGAATTTGGCATGTGGGGACTTTCGAAGGCAAGAAATGTTACTATGGTAGTTCAAGACCCCTCTCTCCTCTGGAAGGGGGGGGGGGTTCATACAAATGAAACATAAATTTCTGTATAACTCGAAAACTAATCAAGCGAATGGAACTAAATTCAGCTTGTGGGGGTTTCTGGAGGCAGGATTTTTTTTCTGTTGTGGTTCAAGACCGCTCCCCTCTCTGGAAGGGGGGTGTGGGTTCCCATACAAATGGAGCACAAATGTCTGCATAACTCGAGCACTAATAAAACAAATATAACAAAAGTTGGCTTGTGGGTGGGGGGTTTTGGGCTATGATGGTTTGAGACCCCTCACTTCTCCGGAAGGAAGGGCTCTCACACAAATAAACACAAATTTCTGCATGACTCGAGAATCAATCAAGCAAATGGAACCAAATTTGGCATTTGGAGGTTTTTGATGGCAAGAAATGTTTCTATGGTAGTTTGAAACCTTATTATACAACAATAACAAAGGTTTAGGAATTGGCCGAAAAACACGAAATTGATCCGAAGCCCGGAGGCCCGAGTAACATATACCAATCGATAGGGTTCGACGAACTGAGCATTTCCAGTATAGATCAAAAAAGTGAGCAATAAAGGGTTCGCAATGTACCTGGGTCCCAGAACCCATGATGAGGCCGAGTTGGTGATTAGCTTTGGTAATACAGTAGACTCTCGGAAAAGTTAATCGATTGGGGAATCGGTCGATTAACTTTTCCGAACCATTAACTTTTCTGAGTAGTCCTAAAAGTCATTGAAAATGATAAATACAAAAGCTAAAAATGCATTCCGGGATATAGGGTACATATTTTTATGTACCTGGAAGTTGTAATGGAAAGAAATATGTAGTAATATCTTTATGAAATAATACTTAGTTTCATAGTTTTTTTATAAAATAATACCTTTCACTAAGTTTAAAACAGTCGGTTACACTAGTTTACTTTTGCTTTTTCGTTGTCTACGTTTTGATTAAAAATAAGCGTTCGCGTTAATTTTTAGTTCCTTGCTGTTCCTTCTTTTGCATTTAAAATTCAATCTGAGTTTGCGCTTTTCCAGTATACAGTGGACTCTCGAAAAAGTTAATCGATTGGGGAATGGGTCGATTAACTTTTCCGAAATATTAACTTTTCTGAGTAGTCCTAAGAGTAATCGAAAATAATAAATACAAAAGCGAAAAATATATTCTCGGATACAGGATACACATTTTTAGGAATCTGGAAGTTGTAATGTAAAGAAATATGAAGCAAGATCCTTATGAAATGATACTTAGTTCCTTTCAATAAATTTTTAACAGTCAGTTATTCTAGTTTACTTTTGATTTTTCGTAGTCTACGACAACGTTTTGACAATATTCGCGCTTATTTTTTGTTCCCTACTGTTCCTTCTTTTGTATTTAAAATTCAATCTGAATTTGCGCTTTTCCAGTTTGTTATCAAAAATCCTGAAGCAACTATGTGCCCGTATTGAACTATTACTACAACTGTCCGGTACACGAGTTTAATTTAATCCCAGCTATGTTGATACTCTGTATGAAGCTGTGGAAAGGCGGCAATAAACCGAAAAATGAGAAATAAAGATAAAAGGAAAACACACGTGTGTGAATAAACACTTTGGACAACCAATAAATTTAAACTCTCAGAAAAGTTAAGCCAAAAATTAACTTTTTAGAGCGTTGCATGAGAGCTAATATTCGCTTAACTTTTCTGAACAATTAACTTTTTAGAGAGTTAACTTTTCCGAGAGTCTACTGTATAAATATTATGTCAAAATGCTGTTACAACTTGGATGCCTGCAAGTCGTAGGTGAAATACGTCAAGAATAAAATATACATAGTAGAATTAAATTGAATAAGTTTTCTTTTTATTTAATTTCCAGGATAATAACTAGTTCTTCAATCGTCCCATATAACACTTTGTCAAACTCTACTTGACTGAGACGGTACTGTCAAATGAATGTGAATTAAGTCAAAGTGATTGTGCAATTCCTGTTCGCACCCCTCGCATTTATATCATTTATAAATCGCAATCGCAATCATTTATAAACAGCGAAAACAGTGAAGGTTCTAGAGCGCTACCCTGAGGTACTCCTGAACAATTTCCGAAGCAGTCAGATAAAGATGTGTCAAGTTTCACAGCCTTTTGCGGTTCTTTAGATAAGAGGCAAGCCATGTTGTAAAAGATGCCGAAGCTCCGAGTTTATTGAGTTTAGCTAACAAAATACCATAATCAACTCGATCACATGCTGCTTTCAGGTCGGTATAAATGGCATTGACCTGATCTAGCTGGTCCGAAAGACGACTTACAATGACTAAGAAATTGCAGACTTTGCAGAGAGAGATTGAATATTTCAGCAATCGGTGATTTTTTAGACATTACAACTTTCCTCAGTAGTACAGCAGAAATGCCAACCGGGCCAGGACAGTAGAATTGTTTCAGTTTACAAATAGCCACGAAAACTTCATCTTCAGTCAAACTGTAAAAGTTGTGATCACAATCTCATTGTTAGGTACAAACCTCATCAATTGCAGGTTCGCAGCAAAAAACTCCCGAGAAATGTTTAGCAAACAAGCCACATTTTCTGTGTAGAAAAGTCGCTTCGTCATCATTCAGAAATACGCTGGAGGTTAAAGCATCCTCCTGACGTATCGTGTTTATAAAGTCTCTAAAAGCTTTTCGGATTAAACCGAAAATATCAATATTTTTTAAAACGGTGCTTCTACAATTGATGAAGGGTCGGTAGGGGAAAGAAATGAAAATTTTTTGGTGAAGGAGGGGAAAGAGCGGAAAGGTGACGAGGAGGGGTGGTATTGGTAGCTACGCTCAACAAGTAGTCGTTTTGACTCCTACCTTTTGTCCAATGCTGGAAGGTGCATGGTTCGAACCAAGCTATAATCTGAGATTATAACCGGATTCGAACCCACAGCACCCGCCAGGGCATGTGGTTCGCTGGTATTTGTAACTTTGAACCATAGAGGCGCTGGACAAAAGGATACTGCAAAACGCGACTGGTTGGGTTTTAGACACAAATTGTGCCTCTTCCTCCGTCTACTGTAGATAAACACCGACCGAGAAGTTTGAATCTAACTTATTTTTACTGGCAGGACGACGACACTATGCAGGCCCTTACGACTTGCAAGGTACTACACGTGACGTTGTTTGTCTGTCAGCGTGTTAGCCGCGATTCTCAGCGCGGGTTTCGAGTGAGATTAGTCGAAAATATCAGTCAGTTTTCCGAATATAACTGAGGTAGAGTGTCTTACTAAGAGCGTTGTATTTCCTACTAGCCGTGGTAAAACGTAACCGGTTGGAGTCAGTTTTTGTCCTCTGATAAACTCGGAGAGATGATTTTCGTTTACGGATCAGACAAAAGAGTTCATTATTTCCCCAAATTGGTTTACGGTGAGAATGAACTAGAGGAACATGTCGCTCGATGAGATCATGAGTCTTCATAGTAAATATGTTCTCGGCTTCATCTGCATTCGTGCAAAAGCAATTGAACAAAAATCTGCATTCATGCTATCGTTATCGCCACGCTACGTAAAATTCTTCAATGAACGCATGATTAACATTTCTAAACAAGTTAATCATCAGGCGAGTTTTAATAAAAATCTGAACAGCTTTTGTACTCTATCCGACGTTTCGACAATATTTTTAAAACTTTTTGAAGGATTGAATAATGCTCTCAGTCAAATATCTCAGCTACAGAACGGGTCCAATCCTTAAAAATGACTACAAAAATAAAGTCGAAACGTCGAAGAGATTATAAAATTTAATTTTTATTAAACTGACACCAGTAATAAATATTAAATTTTACCATCAATACGCTTTGATAATTTCATAATTTAAACCTTAAACACGATTTTCACTACCATTGATGCAAAACTATTTTAGTTGAAACTTATCAACAATGAATAAATGTAACAGCAAAATCGGTATTTACCCATCTAAAATCCATGTCCATGATGTCGATATCCATATCCATTAGGTGACCCATGGTTTAGCAGTATTTTTTTAAACTTAAAAATCACTATTTCTAAATATATTGCACTACACTGTTCTCGTAGAATGAGCACTTCACACGATTTTATCCTGACCCTAGCGGGCTTGCGCTTAGCCCAGCCCTGTTCGCAGTTCGACTGCTAACCCGAGACTGATTCTGTGAAAATTGGTAAAAACCTAGCTTAAACACTTGGAGAGGTAAATGTAGTGTCCTACATTCTACCTGTTCCTGTCCTGAAAGTAAGAGATATTATCCCCAATAAACCATGTGCCGTGTACTCTACCTTTTACTGCCATACCATAATGTACTGCAGCTTAACTGTAGTAGTGCGATGAAAAGTTCGAGACCAACAAAAAAAACTTTCCTAAGCGTTCGCATATGCAAATGCGCCTGCAGCAGCAGTGTACTTCCTACCTAGCTAGAGCTAGAGCTAGAGCTAGAGCTAAACCGGGCAAGCGGATTTAAGAAAAGCACATGAATCAAACGTCTCGGTACACGAGGAAACAAGGACGACACGATAAAGCATAAACAATCCTCACGTTCACAGGTACGTTCCGAACGAACAGGAACTCCTCTCAGTATGCAGAAACATAGTTTCAACATCATCGTTCTAACACTGTTCGAATTCGGCAGGATGCGATGGGCAGGTTCGATTGTAAATTCAATTATTATGTTATGTTCAATGTGAATTACCTGGTAATGCTACAACTTACTCTTACATCTTTCAGAATCTAAGTTTCTCTCTAAGCTACTCAAATCTGTTTCGAAAAAATCGAATAAATTCTAAAATTTACGAAAAAGTGCTTAAAAATTGAATGACAAAATCGCACAAATATTACCAACTTGTGAATTATCGGATTGATTTGAAAAATACTAAAAAATTGAGTTAAATTCTTTTGGTTCTTATAGAACTGTTAATGTTTTAATGTTTTAAGTTCTTTAGGGTGTAGAGCTCACAGACAATTGATTTTACATAAAAAAAGTTTTACTCGTGTTCAATCAATTTCCTCAAAAACCTATTTCAAAGGAAGAAAGATAAAGCTCGGAAAATGATTTGCAATGGCCTTATCAGCATCATTCCATAATTTGATTAGCTTCAGGGCACTATTTATTAGGAATCCCACCTAGTCCCTTGAGTTATGCACGCCAGTTAAAAAGTTTTCTATCACAGGTACGCCTCCAACTGAAATATTTTCACAAATCGATCGTTTCCGAATGACAAAACTTTTTTGTTGACGAAAATAGAAATCGATTTTAGGCTAGTACAAAGCGAATTTAGTCGTTAGTAGCGTTAATAATTTAGATATATGTACAAAATGACAACCTCAGAATAACCTGTTTCTGCACATAAAATTAGAACTGTCGAAAACCCTTTCCTTGAATGTAAAACAATGGTTTCAACCATAAAATTATACAAAAATAGACAGAAAAAAATCATTCTAATCCCTCCACTACATCCTATACCTAACCTGAAGCTTCTTTATTGTACATTCCCGGACGAGAAACAAAATCCATTTTATTGCGTTGGGTCGGTTCTTTACGTCGGTTCCTAACCCAGAACCTCGTCTATAAAACAAATAGAAACATATAGTTTAGCACTCAATAAAAATGATTTCTGCTGATTCTGCTAATGGAAAGTTTTGGCTGAAACAATTATAAAACACACATTTTGACTATCTCTCACTAATCTATCCGATGAAATAAAATGCTATCCTGCGGCTATTATTTAATGAACTCGATGCTAAAAAGCACATTACGGAAAATACTCATGCATACAATAATTGCTGGTTGGTACTTAAAAAAATGTGTGTATTGTTATTTCACGGTACTCTGATTTCACGTTACATTTTCATCGGAATAGTCCTCCATTTATGCCATTGAAAAATCATTTCAACAACATAAACTACCGGTAATTAAAAGTCGATAGATGGGTTTCCGCAGTGACTGCTTCTGCTTCAGTCTCACTCAGTCACGTATTATATAATCGATCATATTTGTTGAGATCGATTGATATTACTACAATGGCTAATTGCAGATAATATCCGTTTTATACTGCATTTTTCTCGTCATTTAAAAGCCTTTTGAAATAAACCAATGCACATATGTATGACCCGCAAAACAAAAACAATTACAAAAAAAAACAATTCTGATCCGGGGTCAGTCCCAGTGTAGTGGTTAGCATTCACGCCGCTCACGCCGACGACCCGGGTTCAAATCCCAGTCCCGCAGAAGTCACGAATGACCTAAGTTGTTAAAGTGACTATAATCAAAAAAAAAAATCAAAACAATTCCTGATCAGATCGATCAGTTCACTGTACCGTATTTTTCTTAATGATCAACTTTAATGAACTGTAATGTGATGGGGGGGAAGTGTCATATGAAAATTTAATTTTAAATTTTAGTCTAAAATCTGATATTGAGCCCGAATTAATCCGTTTTGAAAAAACGAATACATTTAAAAAACATGGTAGGCAACAAAAATCCTGTGCCCCCTTAAAACACACACCCTCAAATTCGAAATGAAATCTAGCGGTATCTACCTTTGTTCTTTTACATTCAAGGTAGTTTATGTGACGGGGCACGATAGTCTCATTTTGCGGATTCAACCTATCCTATATACTAAATTAGAAGGAGATGAGACAAGTATACTTATTCACTCTTACTTCAGAACACATGCTAGGTTTGAGAATATGGCAATTGAAAAGGATGGAATATGTTCACTATTGTTTTTGTTCTAACTACCTTTTAACGGTTTCTGGTCATGGACTGTCGGGGTTCTACCTGCTAAATTTTTAGTGTATGCTACTGATGTTTTGGTTACAAACAACAAAGAAGCACTAAGAAGGATAGTTTCAATTTTAAAAAATATCTAAAATTTTTTAAGTAGGGCACGGGAGGGTATTTTCAGCCCATTAAGCGACGGCATCTATTTTTTCGGCCTATGGCCTAGTTCTAGTGGAAGAACAGGTGGTTTTAACGTTCTTTGAATAAAAAATAGTAGATGACTTAGTCTTGAGAAAATAGTTATAACATATTAAAATTGTATGTCGGAAAAGTATTTTTATTAGCGAAGAGGCCAATAGGCTAAATTTAGAAACGTGCTGAAAATCCCTATATCTATTTAGAACCCTATACCCTATACCCCTATACCCTATATCTATTTAGAATAGACTGTTACCTAAAAAGTACACTCAAAAAAATCGGCACGTCTTGTTAACATGAATACATAGGTAATTGTCATCCACCGCACTTTTCATATAACGTTAACGTAAATTGTTAGTAGCTTGCACTCTGACTAACCGGTTTACGTGCGATCCCGGTAAATCTTATCAACTTTCCCATTCACTAGAGCACCTGAAGTTCATGAAAGTTGCATGATTTTTCTTGTGGATGCGACGTGTTGATTTTTTTCGAGTCTAGTAACAAAAGCATGAGCCTGTGTAGACCAACAGTTTCAAGTATTCTATCAATCCTCCCAGATGCGAAGCTGTTACAGCGGCCACAAATGCTAAGAAGATTCCTTTCATGGAGTTCTTCCCTATACGTTACCGAGAGAAAACCAAAACGAGGACTTCGTTACCGACAATTTGAGAATCTTCCAAAGATTCCAGTGAAATCTATCTATCTATCTTCTATCAATTCTCTATCTATCTATCTATATATATAAAAGTGAGTATGTATGTTCCACCATAACTCCAGAATGCCTTGACCGATCACCACCAAACTTGCACACATATTCCTTGATATACGGGAATCAACACAACACTGGGGGGTTGATAAGAGAGGGGAGGCCATAACTCCTAAATACCTGGACGTTTTTTCACCAAACTTGGCATACATGTTTCTTGATATAAGGGAATCAGCACTGATGGGTTGACAAAAAGAGGGGGGGGGGATTCACAGCAGGGGGAAGGCCATAACTCTTAAATGCCTGGACGGTTCTTCATCAAACTTGGTACACATGTTCCTTGACAAAAGAGCTGCACTGGGGTGATAACAAAAAGGAGGGGGAGGGTCCCTAATAGGAGGGCCATATCTCCGAAACGCCTTGACCGTTCTTTGTCAAACTTGGCATACATGTTCCTTGACATAAGGAAATCAGAACTGAAGGAGTTGACAAAAGGGAGGGGGGGCCATAACAGGGTGAGATTTCGAAATATTTGCACGGTTCTCCCATAAGTGACGGTGGGACAAAAGGGGGAGTTGATGACCGAAGGTTGCTAACAGGAAGGGGGAGTAACGGCCACATGACTGTAACAATTTATCTGTACAACAGAAAAAATCACAATACGAATCACTAAACTGCAATGCTCGCAGCTATAGGTTTGTCAAGTGTAATTATGCACAAAATCAAAGTGACCCGTATAAAAAGTGTTCGACGATTAGTGTAAAGTGTTGTTAACCGACTCTATTTGAGACACAGGTAGGCTTCATTTTGCTCATCTTCGGTATACAGAGACAGAGCAATCTTCTTCCTACAACGACCAAGAGCGTACTGTTCAACGACCGTTTGCTTTCTCTACGAATGATCCCTGAACACAGTTTTCTCTTATAATCACTCCATCTTGCGCAGAGGGAGCACAACTACAAACAGAGCTAATCTTTTCTTCGCACACTGGAGACGAAATATAATTTGCTCCATATCTCAAAGAGAATACGGGACACGATTGACTGAAACGATATGCTCCGTGACCTTGAGAGCATGAATTCGGTAGTGCACCGGCAGAAAAAGAAAGATGAAACAAAACTGACGCTCACTCGGGGACAGCATAGCAGAAAAGCACTGCAAAAGCAAAATCTCGTCGCTTGTCGTAGAAGGTAACATCCGATAGCGAGGGAGCAATTCTATTCGCCTTCTGCGCTTTCCCAGCAAAACACCGAGAATTGAGAAAAAATTCAGAGCACGGCAGAAGCCTGGACACAGGGGCAATCATTCATACAGTGTAGAGTTAATCTGAGAACACCATGTTTTTCTCATGATCAGCTTTATATGGCATGTTTCACATTTTAGGATGGTATGCAGTAGTAAACTAATAAATAAATAAAAAGCTTTTTTCAATTGATTTAATTTTTTTTTAATCGAGCAAAAAAAAATTGCGTTTTAAGCTTAAAATTTAAACGTGAAAACCAAATCTATTCTTGCTTTTCATATACACGTTATTATTTTTCATGCAAAAACCTGCGAAACGAAAGACAAAAATGAAAGCAAATTTTTTATGCCGATTTACGGAAATTCCATTGTTCGAATTTCCATTTCTGTTCCGTGCTAGAAGCGTTAAATCCGCTCGTACACTCGTTTTTCGAATTCTTTAGGCCGTAGAGCCGACAGACAATTAATTTTATAAAAAAAATTAACTTATATCCTACAAATTATTTGTTTGTCCCCCGATTTTTCAAATCAATTTCAAAGCGGGGAGGGGGGGGGGGGGACAAAAACTTCAAAAAATGTTTGAAATGGCTCAATTAGATGTAAAAATAGCAACTGTAAGTTAAATCTGCTACTCAAATTGTTGCTTTACATTATATTAAAAAACCCGATTTAATCCACCTAGTGGTGAAAGGAACCTTTGTTATACGGTCTTACTTGCTATTTGAGATAGAAATCGACACGTCTTCGAAACATAATTCATCTATTGGTTATCGTTGCGTAGTGCGTTGGTTTACATAAAATTTTTGAAAATTGAATAAGTTTACAAAATTTGAACAAAATAGGAACACTTTTAAATTTTGATAGATCCTTTTTTCATGAAATTGCCGAGTAAGGATAAGTAAGTTATTATTAATCTGAGTAAATGCAAATAAAAGTAAGTTGTAAGTGAAAATCTTATCCTTTAGCATATACATTGTCTAGTAAAGATCTAGTTTATAGGTTTTTGAACTATGCATAGTTTCCTGTAATGCCATTCTATTTGAATCACATCAATAGAGTTTTCTTAAATAATTTTCATCAATTTTTATAAACTCACGCTGTTGTATTTTATACAACACTTGTAGGTTTTTCAACGCCATATTGTTATAAAGTTACAAATCGTAGTTTAACTAACGTATATTCTTCAACAAACTTACTGTGAGCAAAATATCATAATTATTCAATGCATTAATAATTTAAATTGTTGGGAAAATTAATGCAGCAAAACTATCATCAAATGTAAAATGTTTAAAATGTATCCGTCTGCTGGTAGTCGAGTAATGCGGAGTCAAAATTAGGGTATTTTTTATAATCAAAGTTCCACAGATCCTAAACAAGCAAACATAGAGGTATACTATTTTCAACAAAGTTGTGTATTTTTACTATTTGTACAATTTTGTAGTACATGAAAAAGTCATACAACAATTACAAAAAGAGCAAAAATAGAAAAATTGATTTTACAAATTCATATACAATAAATAAGATATTTCTATCTTCTCTGAAGAGATAGAAGGTTACTGTCTTTAGCAAAATTTCTTGTAATAATATGCTCTATAACTTTGCAGAACACATCAATGTGTTATATTGACACTGAAGAAAAATATTTTTTTATTTCACTTTTAGGGGGATTAATCAAAATATAAATTCCACCAGACGATAGACCTTTCAATTTCAAGAAACTCTTCCAAAGGTTCGATAAACCTAAAACCAAATTTTCCCAGTCAAAACTCTAGTGCACACGTTTTCTTTGGTTTGGGGCTATTGTGCGCGCGAGTAATTGTGTTATAAAAGTTGGCGCGAGTGTTCGAGGGTTAATTTCTTTTAACCGGTGAAACCAATTTTTATGCAATTTTGCATATATATTCGTAGTGTCAAAACCTCTCGTTTGATATTAAAATAATTGAAATTAGGTAAATTATCTTGGTTAAAATCATTATAAATTATTGTTAATTTTGATGTGGCCATCTCTAAGAAACAGGCGATAATTATTACCTTGTCAAAACAGGTTTTTTAAGCATAACTTTTAAACTACTTGTTTGTTTTCAATTAAAAATTTCTGAACAATTTAGCATTAATAAGGGCTTTCATTTGAAACTAAGATCGTTGAAATCGGTCATGTAGTTCCGAAGAAACCCGTGTCACGTATTTTTCACATTTTTGCTTATAACTTTTAAACGAAACGTCGTATCACGAAACAACTCAATAGTGATCTACTAGACAATAACACCTTTCAAACAAAAGTAATAGCGAACCATTCGGTTCAGCCATCTCTGAGAAACAGGCGATAGAAAAAATCATTACATACATACACACACACACACACACACACACACACACACACACACACACACAGACATTGCTCAAATCGTCGAAACCTATCGATTGGTATATGTGACTTGGCCCTCCGGGCCTCGGATCAATTTCGTGTTTTTCGACCAATTTTTAAACCTTTGTTATAGTATAACAAAGGTAAAAAGGCTTAAAAGTTTTCATCAAATATTGTTAAGAGGACTAGCCGGGATTTTATGCAAAAGCTATCCCCGATCGTTACTGAATTATGTAATGATTCTGATAAAGTATTTCGTCGGTGAAGGATTTTGTTAAAGGTCATTAGACCCCATCATGAATAGTAATGACAGAGAAACGCTGGCAAGGGCTCTACACTAATTTGTTTCCAAATTTAGGAAAATCTACTAGAAGCATGGATGGAAGCAGTTGTTTGTCCCATCTACAACAAAAGAATGATCGACTCGAATGCAGCAACTATCGCGTCATAACCGAGGTAAACACCGTCTGCAGGCTGCGCAAATACAACATGCCCACGCATTACTTCTTTATTGACTTCAAAGCAGCATGTGATACAGTTAATCGAGACAAGCTATGGTTGATAGACAGAACACAGTTTTCCTGACAAAGTGACGCGACTGATTAGAGCTGCATTGGATCGAATGATGTGTTTCGTGTGCATCTCGGGATAACCAAAGCTTGCCAATTCCTAGGGTTCGCAGATGATTTTTATACCATAGCCAAAAACTTTGCGAAGCCGGAGGCAATCTACTGAACTGACTGACTGAACTGAACGACTCTAGGAGGACTGAAAGACGACTCTAGGAGGATTGGGGTAAAAAAATGCGTCGAAGACCAAATACATGAAAGGATGCGGCTCAAAGGAAACATACGCCTCCCACGAACGGAAACCGTTGACGACGACGAACTAGAAGTGGTAGATGAATTCGTGTAATTGGGATCGCTGGTGACCGCGGACAATAACACTAGTACGGAGACCCAGCGGTGCATTCGCAAAACGCTACAATCAAGAAGCAAACGCCGTCGCATGAAGCTGAAAATTTATAAAACTCCTAATAGAGCGGTATTTCTTTACGGACTTGAAGCTGTGATGCTGCTCACGGAGGACATTCGGGACCTAGCAGTGTTCGAGCGGAAGATATTGTTGACGATATTTGCCGGAGTACACACTGAAAGCGGAGAATGGCGAAGGCATATGAATCACGAGCTACATGCACAGATTGGAGAAGTTCCCATCGTACGTCTGGCAAAAGTTGCTAGGCTACCGTGGGCCAGACATATCGTATAAGGATGTCGGGTGACAGTGCGACGAAAATGCTTCTCTTCAACAAACCGGTACCAAAAACTAAAGGACACAAACGTGCAAGTTGGGTCAACCTGGCAAACAAGACTATGGATTCCAAAATGTATAAGCAGTAGTACCTAAAAAACGTATTCTTCCACATATTTAATCTCACAATGGACCTCTTAAACCGACGTTGAAGAAGAATGCAAAGGTGACTCGGGTTGCAACATAGATAAAGAGAGGGTGGAACAAAATGGCCGCCCAGGTTAGCCAACAGAGTGTCAAAGTGTTTGACTACTCATGTTTGTTGTTTGTTTTGCTTCTGCTTTAGCGCCTTTTTGTCGTTCTTTTGTCGTCTTTTCTTCATTTTAATGACAGAAGAAAGTAATGGAATAAAAGTGTTGATAGTGTCTAAACAGAATGGGATAGGGCATGAAGTGGAACGAGCGGAAAATTAGGTAAGGGAAGGTCATTGAAGCAACGCTTAAGAAGTTGTGTACCGTTCCTCTTACGCTGCGGCTTAAAGGTTCCAGTCCGCTGTGGTTCAAAGGTTTAACCATTTCTGTGATCGACAAGGCTTGGAAGGAGCAGATGAGTTCGCATCCGGTTAGAATTGTCTCCAATTATAGCTTAGTTCGATCAGTGGAGAGGAACGGTACACTTACTTAATAAGTACCCTTGAAAATATATTCACTGCATTCTGCTTGCCAGAGAGGATTCAAGGAATTATTATTTTGGACTAAACCAAAGCTGCTTAGGTTTGATTCCGATGCTTAGGATCTGTTGCTGCTTCGTCGTAATTGATTATATCCGTTCTATCCAATGCGCGATCAATAAAAGTGAACTATTTAAATGCTTTTCTTTAAATGCTTTCAATTCCTGACGGCCAAATTTTCTACCTTTGGTCGTGCAACAAATAAAAAATGTCATTTGTCCTTATAGCAGAGGTAGTGTGTTTGAGTCAAATTAGCCTATGGATTATTCGTTGAAATCCATCCAAGAAATGATTAATATTGCAGTGGCTTCGACGGGTTTAGCACTAAACCTTATGAAAAGCTAATAAAATTCTTTAGGATCATTCACGTATGAACACGCTAGGTTCGTGTCGAATAAAGCCAAAACCAGTATTTTACGAATCAGAATTGGCTAACAGGTTCCTACATGACATGTAGTACATGTACATTGTACAGAAACTTTTAGGCAGCTATGGCACATAACTGTTCAATTTTCTCAAGAGTAATTTTCCATAATTGTTCAAATTTCCTGAAAGAATCCTTGTGGAAAAAACATTTTCTTTTCCTTAGCTAGCGAATTGTAGAAGTGAGTGGATATAAGTACCTGCATTGTTACAAGATTCACTATGTTCGACATCTGGATGAGCTTAGTTGCTCTTAAACCATACCAAGGAGAATTGACGAATAAATTTTCTGTCTCTAGCAATCCAGCAATCGTTAATTTTTCATGCTCGCTCTTGCTACAACCCGAACCGAAAAGATCACTCAAATCGCCTGCACAAATCTTCCTACCTGTCGGTCCAGCAGAAGTAACTAACCGTCCATCGTTGATGGGATCAATTTGCCGCTAGTTTTGCCCGAGCTTGACCGATGATCGTAAAATGCTTGCTCTTGCTGGAAGGAAATCGATTCTCCAACGGTATACTTCGTCGCACAACCGTAAGTAACTGCGTAACGGATTGAGGTAGAAGCAGCAGCAGCATCGCCGGCGGCGGCAGCATCAATTGCTGTATCAATTGTACACCTGGACTGGACTCGACTGGGATCAGAAACTGCGCACACACCTGCCAGATTGAGATGTCAACGTCGAAGTGGGTCATAAACTGTTTACGGCAATTGCAATCTTGAAGACAGGGCATTTTTGTGCAGAAGGTCTAGGTTCTCAATACAAGTCTGCCTGGTGCTGTCGTTGGTCGATTTTTGAAAAAATCCCTAATTTTATTCCACCGATCATTTAAATTGTTTTGAAGCTAAATATTGCCTCATTTGTCACCCAAAGCCAAATGAATATTTTGTTAGCAGAGAAAACATCTGCTTCGTAGGAAAATTTCCAAAACCTTACAAACAGAACCCAATGCTGGGTTTACCATGAATATGATTATTCTCAGATGGGCTCAAAAGAAACATCCATCTTGAGAAAGACGTTGTGGTTCAAATGCTAATCAGTGAATTACTTACGGATTAGATGAAATTGTTATATGGCAATTTAATATGCATGACTTGATTTTGGCTAACCGATTTCGCAACATTCAAGTTCCATAGAAAGGCCGACCTCCATAGAAACTTCCGAAAAAAATTACTTTTCCACAAAAGCTTGGCAGTCATTCGTTTCGTTATGGAAAATATTAGATGTCAATGACATCCCTATGCAATGCCTAGTACAGGAGCCACACACACATACATTCCCAACATCGCATCGCAGAAGAAGGATGCCCCGAGTTCGGATGTTGAGATTTAATTGCTCTCATTTGCATATTTTTGCCGCCTACTTTTTACACCTTTCGGGTTACTGGGGACCGATTCGGATTCCGAATAGACGAAAATCAATTTACCCTGGCCAGAAGAAGGAAACTCAACCTGTGCCACACCTGTGTGTGAGTTAGTGTGCGCTTGTGCACTTATTCCTTCGGGCGCATTAATTGCACTCGATTTATGATCGGTCTGTGTACTGCATTGCACAGTGCAGCAGTGCACTGCACTGCTTCAATTTATAAGAACCGGCAATCCCTTTTCATACCGGTCTCATTAATATTCCTCCAGAGAAGGAATAATTTTTCTGTACTGAAAAGCTGAAGCTGAAGTGTATGCAAATTTTAACTGCCAATTGGCTCTTCTTTCCAATAAAATATTCAAATTTCACGTTTTTCGAAAATATCATAATGCAATTGCTCAGGTGGCCTAATCTGTTATCTCGAAAGGATTTCTAAGCTGTTATAATCGATCATTACGGTTGAGTGACTTGAATATGTTACTTATGAAGCGTTGGCTTTTGGGTATAATTGTCGTAATGATGGATGGGAATTCCGTCCAATATTAGAGATTGTATGACCGTCTTTTATGATGACAGCGTGAGAAATTCTGGAAAGTTTTTGCAGAGCTAAAATAAAGATGTAGCAAACCTATTAAATTCGTTAGTGCTATTCGGACCAGACCATCACAATTTTAGTTTCTATTTGACAATCTGACTAACAGCTTTCCCAGATACCTCATTCGTATAAATCCCTTTAAATACGAGCTGAGTCTCAATCAGTTCAATTTTCGATTGTCACATGTTTCTGGCAAAGTCTATATCCTATAATACGGTCTCTATTAGCTGCATTACAGAAATCCGGACTATGCGTAGTTTTCTACTAATGACTGTTCCTTACATCTCATGTTCAAAGTTTTCTTAAAAGCTTCAACCCTTCCCCGCAGCGAGCGGTAGCCAGCAATAAATCTACGAGGTGATATCCTGCTGACATTATTACTGTGCGCCTACAAAGAAACATGTTGCTAGAAACTAAACTGGAAAATCGAGCAAGTAGAATTAAAATATGCACGCTTGTTTCGGCTTGAAATGAACAGTCGAAAAACAAACAAACAAGCCAATAAAACCCAAAAGGGGATTAGGCCCCGGTTTCATTTTGCTAACCCAACAGGTAACGTAGAAAGCACAATGTTCATTCGACTTCTAAAAAACTAGTGAAAGTTATACTTACATTAAAAACTAAATATTGTACTAAAACTCCCAGCGCTTCCACGCCTCGGTTGGCATGATTGAGCAAACTAATATCGACTAAATTACGGTTAGTGCCGCTGGCGGGTGGCATCTTTGCCGTCGTCTTTGCACCAACCACCTTCGGTGAGAGCGACTGCACCGAATCGACGACCGACGACACCTTCCGGTCGGTACCGCCGCCGGTTCCGTTGACTGATTTGGCATCCGCAGCCGGTGCCGCATCTTCTGCTCCGACGGCGAGCGCAGAGCTGCTCTTATCCAGGATAATCGTTCCATTACGTGGCAAATTGTTAGCACCATTCTTCAACACCGAATGGTTGACGGTCGTCCCATTGCTGCCGGGGTGGGAATGGCTATTCGGGGCGGCTGAGTTTGGCGGAGCCGTCGTCGTGGTCGTCGCCGCTGGCCGCAGCAACGCTTTCGGCTGGGGCTTTGGCGAGTGAAGCTTGGCTGTCGCCGTGGGCCCAACTAAGCGATTGTGATCTGGAACGGTAAGAGAAAAGGTAATTTTGTTAGAAAACAAATTTATCTTCCACTAAAATCCACTTAGAAAAATTGGAGAAAGAAATCTAAATTTAGCACTAATTAACGCCCTCATTATATTAAGAGAATTATATTTATTCTCCAGATGGAAAGCATCTGCCCTCTATTACGTTGGAATACATCTTTCAATAGTACATAAAAACTTCGTATCACGGTTGTTTCATGGTCGAAGTTTATTTTTTTAATACATACATTCGGTTTTAGCTTTCTTAAACTAAACTAATAAATTCGATAAGAACCATAATGACGAAGGCAAAAAAACTTGCGAAGCAGCTGCTTTTGCTGGCGCCATCATTCATTCACAAAACCGGACGTGCTCGTACCGACGGACGTCCAGCAAAGCAAGCACTAAATCGACATATGACTATGACGCTCGACTTTTGAAGGTTGAAAAGCACACAAATTTTCTTTCTTCAATCGACGTTATTACGAACTGTGTTGTTCATTCAACTTTTAGCAGCAGCAGCAGCAGCAGCAGCAGCAGCAGCTCCATTCGTTGAATTATATCGTGTTGAAACCGTCATCCAGCGAAAAACGAAATTCCATCCCGGCCGGCTGGCCGGTCATCGATAATGCAGAGCGACTATGACTATACCGTAACGGCAGCGAGGAAACCGCACCGAGGACTGGGCCCGAGTGAGGAAGCATTTTACGGAAGACCGCAGTACCACGTCCGACGGTTTGTCATAAATTTCGACTGACACCACCGTGGGCGATTAGTTTGAAAAAGTTGTGCGCCAATCTCGCGGAAGCGTTTATGCTGATTTAAAGTATGTTTGCAGAAATGAAAAGAAGAACTGTTTATGACGCCATTAGAAGCAATTTTTTTAATAATCGAAAATGTGGTGCCAAATCGTTCTGCAATTTCATATAAAGTCAAGCGAATCACGATAAACTATACGTTAAATGAGAAATTTTCGATCCGTGTCATTCATCATCGAAAATGTCAAACTGCGTTTAAACTAAAAACTTAAGCAATGAAAAATGCACATTATATAGTATTATTATATCGGTATTTTGGCACAATTCTCTTAAATCCACACATTTTCCCACGGCACACGTTTATAAATTTGTGCTTTTGATAATGAGGTAGTAATTTACAGGGTGTCCCACATCAAATTGCATCACGGAAAAAACGCTGTAGGAAATTACCCATTAGGTATTTTCTTTTGAAAATTTGGGTAGAAGCAGTTTAGAGTGTATTGTTTATACTGTATTTTTCTCGCTGTCAGTTTTGGGAAAAAGGCGTCACCCAAAAAGCAACGGCCCGAATTGATTTTTCGCAAGCAGCTGGAAAATCCTCAACTCTCTCATCGGGACATCAGAAAACAACTCGAAGAAAACAAGTCGTGTGATTAAACGTTACTACGAAACTCTGAACATCGAACGGAAGGAGAAATGCGGTCAGAATGAATGTTCTATTAGTGATCAGGATCACAAACGGGTCGTGAAAGCGTTTAAGCGGAATCCCAATGTTTCGGTCAGGGATGTGGCCAAAAAGATGAATCTGTCCAAGTCTTTCTTTCAGAGAGCCAAAGACCGGGAGGGACTGCATACGTACAAAATTCAGGAGGCTTCAAATAGAGGCGAACGGCAAAATACGGCGGGAAAGTTATGGGCCCGGAAACTGTACACCCAGATGCTGGACGAATCCTCATTGTCTCATCATGGATGATGAGACTTACTTCAAGGCGACTTTCCGGCAGCTTCATGGGATACTGTGCTTCACCGCCCAGCACAAGTTAGATGTTCCGGAGGAGTAGTAAGGAAGCAGAAACTTTCAAAATTTGCCCAGAAAAACATGATTGGTTAGTGATCTGTTCTTGTGGCAAACAGAGTGCACCGTGATTACCGGCACTGTTGCGAATCGAGCGAGAAGTCAACCATGCCTACTCACACGTGAAAGAATATGAGAGACATAGCATTCAATGCTTACGCCGCACACGCAGGCGCTGCCGGTGCTATGTGCAGACATTCTGCTACCCACCCACTCGTGCACGCACATCCTCACATCGTCTTCCTGGATATGAATATGGATATGTATGAATTTTGCATTACTTTTTCTTCTTCTTTTTCATCTTCGCCCTCGATTCTGCTCACGGGCGGGAGTACGAGCCGTCGTCGTCGCAGTGGTCTAGTCTCCTATAAACGAGCCGTCGTCAGTAATCGGTATCAGCAGATCGAGCTGCAACGACCAACGACGAGCGACGACTGTAGCTGTTAGATAAACACACGGTCGCAAAAACTCGTTGCAGTGCATGAAGAAATACGAGCGGGAGTTTTAAAGGGATGCTTATGCCGGCGTGTTCGGTTGAATGAGTAAGCGCGCGTGTGAGAGAATTAGACCACACGAGTGCGAGCGTCGCAACACTGATTACCGGGACTGTAAACGGGCACGTCTACCTCAAAGAGTGTTTACAGAAGTGTCTGCTTTCTTTGTTGAATCGATACGAGGGCTCTACGATCTTCTAACCGGATCTAGCTTTGTGCCACTATTCAAAAGATGTCCTGAAGTGGAATGGCTTCGTACCAAAGGGTCACTTTGGTACCCATGGACATGAACCGCGCTCCCCCCATTCTGAAGCAAGCACTACGGAAGCATCCCGAAGAGGTCAAATCTGAGGAAAGCATGGAGAAAAAGTGGGTTTCTGTACAGAAGAAGCTGCAGCCAGATGTTGTACAGAACCTTATAAGTGGAGTAAAGCATAAGGTGCAAGCATACGTTTATGGTATTAAAGTTAAATGAAATAAATATGCCAAAAACTTACTTATAGATTACATTTTATTGTCTGAAAGTTTGAAAAGGATCGGTCAACTAGGTAATTTTCTACAACCTTTTTTCTATGATGCAATATGATGTGAGACACCTTTTTAGAAGATTCAACGACGCATTCAAGCTGGAAGTAGAGCCTACTTTTCCTTCCGTAAGACGCTTCAATCAAGGAGCATACGCCACACTGTGGGATGAAACCCAAATCTAGGTGGACAAAAGTAATTACGTTAAAACCGTTGGTCCTAGGTATATAGTGTCTTTGGAGTAAATTTGTTTTTTTAACTTCCGCATTTTTTGGTATATATGACATTAGGGTGACCATCATAGTAAGCGAGTGCAAAGTATAAACTTTTTTATGGCTTAAGTTAGCTGAATAAAATGTTCCGCAAAGTTAAAGAACATTAAATTCTAAGTAACTTTGCTAAAGAAATAAAACCCAAAAATCCGTTTTTTTTTCTTTATATCATCTTTCGTGTTTCTTGCTCGCAAATCATGCCTTCTGAGCACTTTCACACGCATGGAAAACGCACATTTTGTTTGAAGGAATCAAGTCGTTATCTCCTTCGGTTCTCAAGCTATAAGTATTTTTTCTACAAAAATCTGGTTTTTTCAAATGTCAATAACGTAAAAACTGCTCAAAAGCAGCAAATCAAATTTTGTATAAATGTTTAGTTATATATTGGCCTCCGAAATTAATTGATATCACATCGGTCCAGGTCGGCCCGTTTTTTGCTAGACCGTATTGAATATTGGAGTAAAAATTACCGGTTTACTTACCAAAATCATAATAAACGAATGGATTAATAAAACGAAAATAAGTCTAAATGCTTGTTTTTATCTCAATTATTTGTATTCAGCTTATGAAAGTGGCGCTGGTTTTTTTTCGAGCTGAAAAACCTTTTATCTTAGGGGATGTGAACGCTGTGGTCGCCGACACTATAGCAATAATTCTCGTTGAAACCGGGCTACTACTGACACGTGGTCTTCAAATATTGAAACTTTTGTACTTGATTGGTTGAAAATTGTTAAAAAATGAGAATTACACTCTAAGTACCTCGAAACAGTGGACCCCTCGGTCGCCAAGGCACAAATTTTTTTTATGCATGGCTCCACTGTAGCTGATTCCAAGACTAATTCTCTGATATTACCGATTGGGATGATGACAGAAGAGGCACAGAAAGCAACTACCAAGATATATAGGCAAATTAGAGAAAGACATACACGAAAGTTTTCGAGAGATAACAACTATTGATTTAGTGAGTATGATGCTACAGTACTCAGATTTGTTAATAGCAAACACTAGAGGTGTTCCAGTTTTCAAGAAACTCAAATCGCCCTGAGAAGTTATACCATTATTAATTATATTTGATTAAGATAAATACAATCATTTAGACTTATTTTCGCTTTTTCAATCCATTCTATTTACGTAAAAATTTTGATTTTGGTAAGTAAAACGGTAATTTTTACTCCAATATTCAATACGGTCTAGCAAAAAAGGGCCGACCTGGACCGGTGTGATCTCAATTAATTTCGGAGGCCA
This sequence comes from Sabethes cyaneus, assembly GCF_943734655.1. Classification (NCBI taxonomy): domain Eukaryota; kingdom Metazoa; phylum Arthropoda; class Insecta; order Diptera; family Culicidae; genus Sabethes; species Sabethes cyaneus. Next base: position 210,632,680 of record NC_071355.1, read on the forward strand.
ATATATAACTAAACATTTATACTAAATTTGATTTGCTGCTTTTGAGCAGTTTTTACATTACTGGCATTTGAAAAAAAAAACAATATTTTTGTAGAAAAAATACCTATAGCTTGAGAACCAAAGAAGATAGCGACTTGATTCCTTCAAACAAAATGTGCGTTTTCCATGCGTGTGAAAGTGCTCAGAAGGCATGATTTGTGAGAAATATACACGAAAGAAGATATAAAGAAAAAACTGATTTTTTAGGTCCACTCCGACCAAAAAACTTTAAACAGATCCAGGTCATCAACCATAAGAGATAGAACTTTCATTTCTTTAGCAAAGTTACTTGAAATTTAATGTTCTTTAACTTTGCTGAACATTTTATTCAACTAACTTAAACCATAAAAAAGTTTATATTTTGCGCTCGCTTACTATGATGGTCACATACACCAAAAGATGCAAAGGATAAAATAACAAATTTACTCTGAACATACTATATACCTAGGACTAATGGTTTTATCGTAATTACTTTTGTCCACCTAGATTTGGGTTTTATCCCACGGTGCGCCACAGCATAAAGCTGACGATGTACAAAACACTAATCAGACCAGTAGTCCTCTACGGACTCTAGACGATAGTTTAACTTACGAAGGACATACATAACTTGCCGTATTAACGGGTGGCAGCTAAAACTCCGAATTTTTTTCTACATGAAGTAGATCTGATTCTCCGAAATTAAAGACACATTATCCACTGTTGAAAAAAAATTAGTGTACATTTAAAAACGGTCCGTAATCGGCTGTTCGGCTAAGCTTCCGTTTGATGTCAGAACAGGAGCGTTGTAAGGCCGTCATGTCAACTTTGCGAATGCATCTCCTGATTCTATTAATCAACTGTATGCAATTGTGGTTCTCCAGTTATTTTTGTACACCAAGGAACTCAAAATCCCGAATAAATCTTCGATTGGGCGCACAGAGACAGATTTTTCGGGTCGTGGTTTTTGGGTAAAAATGAGATCGAATGAGTATTCAGGAACGATTGTGTTTTTTGACGTAATGCGATGATGCTCCCTCCGGCCAAAACACGTATTGTCCATCTGTATGATATTTTTGTAGAAACGGAAACAAATTTTTTTTCAAACATTCGTCTAGTGCACATCTTAATTGATAGCTAAACCAGTGGGCTTGTTCTTGAAGGCATGAGGAAGAGAACGATGTCATTCTACGTCCATAATTTTGGCTGGTCTTCCACTACCTTGCTTGCGAATACTTGTTGGGCATCTTAGGATATGGTAAACAGTCGAAACCGCAACACATAATCGCTTTTCAAATGTTGTACCGTATACTTTTTGCCGAGATTTCTGTGGCAGTTCGTAGAAGTGTACAACGCGCTCCCGACATGCTTCTTGTTTCGGCACCATTAAAACTGGGTAAGCATAAACAAAACAAAAAAATATTGACAAAAAGAGGGGAGAGAGAGAGAGAGAGAGAGAGAGAGAGAGAGAGAGAGAGAGCGCTAACACCTACATACTCTCCATTCTCTCTGAGCTTGTTTGTTGTTGGGGCCGCGACAAAATTCCAAAATTTTAGTTGCCACCCGTTATATTGCTTTAAATCTCTACATAACTCGCTGGTTCGTCCTACGCTGGAATACATTATGTCCTATGCGAGATAACATTGAAACGTTAATAGGCCGTTGAAGCCAAAACTGACTAATGATTGCGGTTGACCCAGCTTGTGAGAGGACTAGAGGACCTGCACCGGTAATCAGTTTCAACTTGAAGACTTCAAGACGGCTCTAAAGTTGTCTAAAAAGTATTGTGTATAGGAAATTTGCACATTACGGTCTCGAGATAATGTGCATAGTCTGAAGCGTTGCCTAATTAAAAGTCATTATACCTACTGATAACGAAAACGGGATGATTAAAGCACATGAGGCTACTCGCAGTCAGGTATAATAAGCCTTATCTGTTGAGTCAAGTGACGTCATATACGGATGGACATTACTCGTTCATAAAAGTTAGACATTTGCATTGGACAAATAAAGAACAAAATTAGGTCAGTGATGAACCAGCATAAAGAATGATGTCTATATTTATTAATTTTCGGAGGATAATATAAAATGTTAAAATGATGAGGCAGAAACTTACCAAAAATTATTTTGTGGACTCATCATTTTAACCACGATTAATTTGATGATTTAAATGATAATTGTCATTAGTAATAAATTTTAATTCACACAAAAGACACATTAACAGCAAAATATCAACAACTGTTGGAAAAACTCATGGATGAATTTTTTATTTCCATTTCTTGTGTTTTTTCTAGTGTATCTTTAATCTGATAAAAATAAGAACAGATTATCGATACGATACTGAACCATTTGCTGCCGTTTCACAGTAGTGAAATGTTAGAAAGGAATTTTCTGTTAATACTTTAATGGCTCTCAATGCACTACTAAACCTCACTCGGTTCGAAGCCAAATCACTACCACAAAAGTGATTGCACTACCAAGGAATGGGTTCATCGTGTCTTGTTTTGTTTTCATAAAAAACACTTGCGGCGTCTGAGGGCCTCTTAATTTAGTCGAAAAAGAAACTTGTTCGGGACCGGTTAAAAATAACAACTGCGAAGAAATTGGGCATGAAAAAACAATACCGTAGTGTCCAGCCCCAGCACCAGCGCACCACCTACCGGGCTGGGACTTTTGTTTATGTAACAGGCAGTGGCGGCGGGCGGCGCGTTAGACGTTTAACACTCTGCTTTGAATCTCGCACCATTCCATCCGCAGCCAAACAGCATCCGAAAGTGTATTCGTTTGTCTGTTTTGAGACTTCTTTCTCCGTCTGTCATCATAAAAATGTTCCCAGTTGCCCGAATGATTTGCCGTTTTGTTAACGGCGACAGCCGCCTGCTTCCGGAAATGATTGTTTTTTTTGTGCGACGGCACTTGTTGTTCCTTCGTTCTCGTTGTTTCCGGGTGGTTTATTTCCACTCACTTATTGACAGTTAATCAAAGCTCGTCTTTTCCGAATTTTCGAACTGGGTTTTCCCGTGCAAAAATTCATTCAAACTAAAACATTGCTGCCGAAGGTTTGTGGTTACAAGCAATCGTCTGATGGTTTGACATGTATTATGTCAGACGAATCGCAAAGTCAAAGCCGAATCTTTCATGCGAACTGTTTTTGTTATTCAATTTTGATTCGAGACGCGATTGTATGTTAAATGGTGAATATATCATGTCATTGTTTCGCCTGGTATTGCCGTCGATGGCCTATTGAATGACTGGCTGGCACAATTGACTGTTGTAGCTGTAGTTGCGACTGCGATTGTGACTAGCAGGTAGGTAGGTAAGAAAGAAGTAGAAAGAAAGTCGGATATTGCACTCGACGGGACAGGGTAGCGCAGCACTGCGGTGAGGTTCGCTATGGGAGCCTACAAAAAGAAGTGATATAATCGAATACTCCGGTTAAGTGGAGCATTATTCGTCAGGCGTTAGTGCAATGACACTAAAATAGCCGCGCTGATGGGAATGTTCAATTTGCACCGATGATTTTATTCAGACGGTTAGCCGGTGTGCATTCTTCTTTTTTGCAGGTTGAAATTGTCTCAACTTATGCGAATCGTAAAAGTATGATAAAAATACGATTACAAATAATAAGTAATTTCGACAATTCATGTAGAAAACCCCCGGTTGGACGATAAACAGTAAATGAACCAGATGCTCTGCCCTTTTAAGTGGCGGCTGAAAAACAGTTGAATACAACGGCTAACCATGACCAGTAATAAAGAAGCAATATTTTAAATGTTATGAACACTTACTCTCTGCAATTGGAGTAACTACCGTTGTTGGTCTCGTCTACAGACAACTATTTTTAGAGTGTGATAAGATTCTTCAGAACGATTCTTCAACTTTTTCATCTACGTATTACCAGCACGTAAAGGCTATATTTAGTTCGAATACAAATTTGTCAAAATGAAGCAAATGGAGCAATCATGTAGACAGTAACCTGGCTGTACTTTCTTCTAGACAGATTCTTTCCTTTTTGCCTGAGTATAGCAAGTATAAGAAGGTAGATTGTGCACTTGTTTGCATCGGATCTTTTTCGAATGCGACAGGTGCTGTTCAATTTAAGTGTTCGTCGGTAACCAGAGAAGTGCTCTTATTTGTATGCAAAGTTCTACCTTTCTTTCACGTCTGCAATCATATTAGGTAGCTCCGTGCAAATTGTTTTGGGTATTTGAACTTTGTTTATTTTCGAAACGTCAGACTGTTAGCATCTAAATGATCAATTGTACGTAGCGCACAAATTGATAATCGCAATCAATTAACGGACTAACGGTTACTGAGCATCGTAACAGAATTTGGTAAAACATTCTGGCATCTTGAAAAACAATAAGGAAGCATTTTGTTATGCAAGCTCAAAATTACAGGGTGAGTAGTAATAACTGTTGGTGTTTTTTGGATGCGTTTAATTAAAAATGGCTAAATCACAGATGTGTCTGCCTATTTTTCGTTTAGAGTGTATTTAAATGTCAACACAGCTGCAAGTTTGTTTTGAATTTTCATTCGTTAGAGAACCGTGATAATCATGGACACAAAAAGGGAACATTAGGGGTACATTAAGGCGTTTTGGTCATACATTCCGGTTATATCCGTTATAGTGAATCAAGATTATCACAGCAAAAAAGTGTTTTTTTCGTCGAAGTTATGAAAAATTTGGTTGAGTACCACCGATTCGCTCTCGATTACCCAAGCAGCACACTTGTGGCCCTTCTGGTTGTAGCAACTCAGTTATGACTGAAATCAGTCGTATATCGGTTACCGGAACTGATTTATAACAACTGTGCCAGAGGTGTAGACGCGAGGCGATACACGCGGAATAGTGTTTTTATTGCTAGTGTTTTTAATAATGTTACTCTTACAACGTATGTAATTGTCTTGCCTAGTGACAAATCCCTTGTGTTTGATGAATTAAACTAAAATGAGCAAGAATTAAGGAATTACATTCCGCTTAGCTGCGCCATAAGGAAACATTTTATTTTGCAACCTCAAATACCCAGCCAAGTGTTGCAATCAAGCTTCATGTTAATTTTCTTTTTCAGTCGTCCTCGGGACGGCTACGAGCATTTGTTGCTTGGTCCATCTCGTCAAATTATGTGAACTTATGATGATTGCCCAATGTTCAAATGAAGTATCATCCACAAACGCTGGCCCTGACAGGTGCCCCCACAATTATTGAAACCGTTTAGCAAACCCAAAACGGTGGGCACACCACGGCAGGGTGCTTAGCACTGATGCAATTCCACACTCCGTGCATGGCCGGCCTCGGCCGCATGGTTTGCGTGGTTGTAATTGTCAAACAATTATGTTCTCCACTTCCAGGCAGTGGAGTGAGTGATGATAATGACCGGTAAAACCTACGGTCGATGGTGAGTTGTGTTGTGGCACCGTTTGACGACGAAAATTGGGTAAACTCACTCTCTCCATGTCAAACGGTTTCACGCTGCTGTGTCAGACCGATGATGCTTCTTATCGCTTGCTTCTCAATTGATTCAGTTAAATTGCGAAGCAGCATCCGACACCGTTTCTAGAGTAACATATTCACCTCATTTTGCATCGCTTTTGAAACATTCCTATTCTCGTCGTGATGCGTCTTGAACCGTTCTGAGCCGTAAATTGAACAAATTAATATAATGTTCCAAGTAATTCACAGCATTTTGCTGACATATTTCGCTCGTCTCTTTCTAGCATGGTGGCAGCTTTATGAATGTCTCCAATGTTGTCGCCCCTGTCTGAACCGACTCCGGTTGCGGTTATCGTATCATTATAATTATGGCGACGATTTTTTCATCTGCTCCGACCCTAATTCCTGGATATCACCCCCGTTGATCTCTTCTTTCGCAATATTTCAGCACAAGTATTATGAGTGTAACATGTGTAATGGAAACTGTTCCTTGATGACGCCAAAGGGGGCAGGGAATTGATCTAAGCCGGATGAGTTGAGCTGATGACAACCGTCAGAGGGCTGGCATAATTATCATGATTGTCGCATACATATGATCTTTAAAACCACATGTGCCACACCACTGGAGGGCCCATATGGGGGCTTTTAATAAGAGCGGGCGAAAGAGAATGTACTTCATTGATGCAATGAACGCTGCCTGTCGGTTGGTCGGTCGTCGGTCTTTTTGTTCGCTAAACAGTTCGAACGAAATTATGCGAACAAAAATGTTGTTGGCATTAATTATTCATTCATACCGAACGAACAACTTCCGCGCCAAGCTAGTCACAATTAGCAAATAAAGTAAGTCTGCCGGCATAATGCTGCTGCGAGTATGTAATGGAAAATTGACGTGCGCCGTTCATTTACATACTGCCAGCATCAGTCATGCAACGACCCAGTGGCGCGGCACACGGGAACCGGAGCCATTCGCCAATGTTTTGCTCTTGCATGAGCGCAACAACCAACCAACATAAGGAACCTGTAGAGCTTTCACCGCAAACCAATTTTGGGAAAATATTGGTAATAGAATTTAGCCAGCTTTTATCATCATGTATATTTATTAGTGGCACTTCCAGCATCCAGCAACCACCACAAGGTGATGAAATGGATGCAGTAGATCCTACTCTTAACTTATCATCACCATATTCATGAAGAAAAATAGCATGCACTGTTGCGGGGAATATATCAGCGCCGAATTTTACGATACTAACGGAAATCAGTGTTAACCTAAACGACTCGAAATAAAAGTAGGCAGTCATTTTACAATGTTGTAGGTTTCATTTAAAATACCCACAACTCTTTAATAAATCGAACCCACCACCGTCAGCACCCTTCGTACTACCAGAGCCACCAACAGTGGCTCGGGAATCCCATTAATCATACTGCACTGACTATACGCTCCAAACAACCTTCAGCTTCCCAAAGCATTTTCAAATCCGGTCCAAATGCACCAGCCAGCATGCGAAAGTTGGGAGCAGTTTCCTTCCGAGTAACGAACTTCCTCATCCTGGTTCCATCCCGGTCCCGGACTTTCGGTGCACTCGGAATCAACATAATGTATACATTTCTGTATCTGTGTGCGTGTACTTATATATGCAGTAACGAAAATCATAAATTCATACGCTCTATCTCCGTTTAGTTTCCGGTTTCGGTATCGTTTACTGGTTGCAACCGGCTCAGGCAGCAACTGCACCAAGGTTCTACTGAGAGGAGGTATCTAGCCTCGCCTCTTGTATCAGATGCTATTTTTTTCGAAATTCAAGCTATATTAATATTGAATGAAATTAAATGCATTTCAAAGCAGAAGAACATTCCGGATGTTACATTCTGCTACGTTGTTGAGTCGATAACATCCGATATTTATATTCTCAGAAGAAGTTAAACGAACCGACATGGTGTTTTTAAGCAATGTGGAATGTATCTTTTGCAAAGTCAATTAGAGTGTTTGTAGAGCAAATCTGTCCCGATAAGAAACAGAACCAGAATCAGTTACTAACATAATTTGAAAATTAAAGAAAGATCAGAGTTGGTGAATACATATAATTGACAAATTAATAGACAAGAAATAATCTACAAGATAAAAAATATACCATTCTATACCATTTCGATACCTAAAGATACCATTTCGAAGAGTGCGCCGTCATTAGTCCGACAAGATAAACACTTTGAGATGAAAATTAGGATACACAAAGGTGGGTGCCACAATTGCTCACAGTGTGTTATTGTAGCCAAAGCAGAAAGACAGCTAATTTGGACAATTATTATAACGGTAATCTTTCCGCTAATTGTTAAATGAACTATATCGTTCGGTACGACCATAGAGGAATCAAATGGTTCGGTACGCTCATTGTTGAAGTATATGGTTCGGTAGGACCATAGATGAATTAAATGATTCAGTACGATCATTGTTGAATGAAGTATATAGTTCGATACGACCATTTGTAAGTGAAATAATTCGGTGCGATCATTACTGAATGACGTATATTGTCCGGTACGACCATAGTAAAATGATAAGATATGGATCGGTAAAACTGTCGAAAAGATTGCTTTATCCACTATGAAACAAGCAGCGGAATGTGTACATCAGCAGTTATGGAGGTTTAACCTGATTGATTGATTTATTTGGATTTTTAGCAGATAAAAAGGGTTGATCCATTTTCAACAGATTTTTGAAGGTGCTCTTACATTGAAAGGAAAGACACAGAATAAGAATAATATATTTAGTGAGAATGAACAAGCATTGGGCGATCCTTGGCTGCAAAATTTAGTGGCAAAAACATCAGGCAGAGAATGCTGCAGATCCAAGACATAAGAAAAAATTACTAGACAGACTAGAAGGAAGAGTAGAGTTCCGCATTACCGGAAAGACTAAAACAGCAATTACATGAAAGTTCCTCTTAGGCACACCCTACGTATCGAATCATACTTAATACAATGATTTGGGGGGAATGTGCTGGCACATCCCTACTAGAGTGCTACTGCTACTGCTACTAGAGTCAGTAGGATCGTTGCACTAGCCTCGTAGTTGTCCTGCATTCTAAGAACCGACTGCGAAGTCTGTCGGTAGAGAAGGGTCAAGGGTCTTAATGACGTTTATAACCTAGGGCTTTGCTTTTTTGCTTCTAATCTAGTCATGGTATCTGCGGGCTAAACGAAGTTATAATAGAAGCCGATTATAACTGGGTTCGAACGAGTCTTTGTAGGTTTTGAACCGCAGAGGACTGGTGGTAAGAACCGGAAAATCTGCTTTATGTATCAGTAAATCGCGTCTACTCAGAAACTCACAAACAAGAATGATAAATTGCATTCCAAAGTGAGTCCAAAATCAAGGATTCAAGGAGTAACTCTCTCCACAAATGCAATGCCTGTTCTTCGCAAACCAAACACTACAAAATATTGTTTGAAAATAAACCAACAAATCACCCGAATGGAATCCAGATCAGAGCCAAGCTTAGCATTATATATCTCTCGGCCTATGAGACCTGCCAGCTGGTGCACGTCCTTCGAATGAAAAAGGAAAAAAAATACGATAATCCAATTGGTCCTCCATGACACAATGAGAAGTGACAAATACTAAGGTGATCTGGAAATATTTCTCTGTTGAAGCTGAACTAAACCGAACTGGAATATTCCGGTGAATTCCAAAAGAAATACGATAGACGCTTTGTCTCTATCGATCGATGAATCTCAATAGCACTGAACCACTGATGCAAGCACGTAAATTGCTGGAATATATCGTGGCGCTGTGAACTTTATTTCCACTTTTTCTGCACATATCAAGTTGAATGTACTTAAAACATCACTCAATTTCAGTGGGAAACTGAAGGGCAGCATTCACCAAACTTTGAATCGTCGTGCCTCTAACGCTTTGGTAATACATAATACACTGACACCGTCTAAGTATCACATCCGAAATCACCGTAGACACGTTTTCTAGAGTACATTATGTTTTCAACGTTTCAATTTCTCAATCCAGTCTTTGTTTGTACTGTAGATATATTGAATATCACCTGAGCGTTTGCACCCCTGCACTGCATTTCTTTTTGTTATAATCACCATTGAATAAGTGAACTGTTTATTATTAGTTTTTATGCGTGCTTGTGTGTATTGGCTTTACTCTTCCTTCAATGGCTGCTCTACTTTACCTATTTCGTTCCACATGCCATTACTTTTTCCAATCATACCCATCTCTAACGAGACCTATAAATTTAACTATTAAAGTGCACTGTCAGGTCGTTTAATCGGGGTAATATAGAATCCAGTACGAAGGAAAGGTAATGAGGGGCGTAAGAACTTCACATCGAGTGGCCTGATTCTAGCCTGACGGCTACAAAGTCCTTGTCTTTGTAGCTTAGTTCCCGCACACCATTACTGTACCCTGTGGTAGCGTCCCTACATTTCCCCCTGCTTGCAGCAACTTTTTGATAAATGTTTTAAACTCTTAAACATGTACTTTTCTGTAGTCAAATCTATACCTATCAAAATGGGTTTCTGTCTGTCTTTCCGTATGTTCCTTATAGAATCGAAAACTACTGAACCGATTGGCGTGGAAATTTGCATGTAGGGGTTTTTGGGGCCGGAGAAGGTTCTTATGATGGTTAGAGACCCCTAGCCACACTACGAGAAGGGGCTCCCATACAAATCTATACCTATGAAAAGGATTTCTGTCTGTCAGCCCGTATATTCCTTATAGAATCGAAAATTACTGAACCGATCGGCGTGAAAATTTGCAAGTAGGGGTTTCTGGGGCCGAGGAAGGATGGTAAGAGACTCCTCCCCCACTAATAGGGGGGGGGGGACTGCCATAAAAATGAAACACCAATTTCTGCATAACTAGAGAACTAATCGAGCAAATGGAATCAAATTTGACATGTGGGAGTTTTTGGAGGCAGGAATTTTTTCTATAGTGAATTGAGACTTTTAACCTCTTTAGGAAGGGAATTATGACCCCTCCCCCTTTTAAGAGGGTGCGCCTCCATACAAATGAAGTACAAATTTTCTCATAATTCGAGAACAAATCAATCAAATGGAACCAAATTTGGTATGTGGGGTTTTCTTGGAGGCAACAATTTTTTCTCTTTGGGAGAGGAATTATGACCCTTCTTACCTATAGGAGGAGGGCTCCCATGCAAATGGAATACAATTTTCTGCATAACTAGAGAACTAATCGAGCAAATGGAATCAAATTTGGCATGTGGGTGTTTTTAGAGGCAGAATTTTTTCTATAGTAAATTGAGACCCCTGGAATTATGGCCCCTCCCCCTCTTAAAAGGGGGGGGGGGCTCCCATACAAATGAAATACAAATTTCCTCATAACACGACAACTAATCAAGCAAATGGAACCAAATTGGGTATGTGGGGGATTTTAGAGGCATGGATTTATTTTATGATGGTTTGAGACTCCTCACCCCTGTGGTAGTGGAGGCGGACTCTCATACAAATGAAACAGAAATTTTTGTGTAACTTAAAAAATAATCGAATTCGAGAAATTTTAGACTCTTCCATAAAACATTAGTCAATAACAAGACCACCAGAAACTACCTATAGTAACACTAGATGATTCAGGGCGAGACGGCCGCAGGCCACGGGTGTTGTCAGCGACCTGCCGTCGGAAGCACCAGGTTTTATGTACAGCACAGTTTCATTTTTGGCAATACGAAATTTGTCGGGTCAGCTAATAATAAATAATAATAAGCTGGGGTGTTTCGTGCCACATCAAGAACTCGTCTCTACTCCACTCAGTTCATGGTTATTCATCGCCAATTCTACGAGCATCTCGCCACTCGGATATTATCTTCGATCTTGTCATGCCATCTAGTAAGTTGCGTTCCTTATTCCTGGTGCCGGATTCGCCACACTATCGTCTGGCATCTTCACAACGTGGCCAACTCAACGTAAGATCCCGGCTTTCGATGGACATCTCTGCAAATAGTTCGTCCCTTTTACTCCTACGCAATTCTTTGCTTACCAATTGTACTCCACCACCTTTCGTTCAAATACGGCAAGTGCATGTACGTCTTTCGCAAGCAAAGTTACAGTCTCATGTTCGTAAAGAACAGCCGATCTAATTAGCGTTTTGTAGATCGTGAACTTAGTACAGTGTGGCATATGCTTTTTGATCGAAATGCCTTGTAGAAGGTGATTTCCAACTAGAATGCATCGTTGAATCTCCTTACTCCTGTTTCCGAATCCTACTTTATCTAGACGATCAGTATGTTTTACCGAAGAGATTTGGATAACCGCTGCCTAACATATTCGTTTTTCTCTGGGTGCTGTTAAATTTTTTTCGTTTTGGCTTTCGATTGGATGCCATTTTTCACCTTGATCTCGACTGCAACTTCCATCATATATTGACTATTTCGTCCGTCTTCCCATTTGGAGTTTTTTTATATATTACTTTTGATCAGTCGTACCTTCTTTATGACGAGACAAGTTGTTTATGAAAGATTAGTCAAAGCCACCTGCTGGGATCGCACTTTTTCCTAATTAAGCACCGATGTATCCTTAATTTTCTTATGATGATCAGCTACAAGCAGAAATTTACATCTTTCTTGACATTGGCAAGATTGACAGTAATTGCCCTCAATGCAGTGCCTAACAATCTGACAAGTTGAACCAATATATAAGTGAAAGTAGGCTTCCCATCATTGTGCCGATTGTTTGTTGGTAGAATCATGGTAAATTCAGTGCAGCGATTGATTCCTGCTGTCGCTACCTCGTTCAACTTTTTTATGAAGAAAAACTCCATTTTATCCTTCAGCATCGGTATTGATCAGCATGCAAGGATCTGACAAGGTTGCATAATGGGGAATAGTATGCTTTCTCAAGTATGATTTTTCCAACAATTCTTACTGTTCAGGAATTAGTGAATATACAAAAGCAAAGCAAAGAACGAGTGATTCCCTGATAAGAGCATTGCGACTTTTTGTTATTGACAATTATTCTACACTGTTTGGTTAGTGTACGGTCTAGTGTTATCGTAAAAGTTTCAGAAATTTTTATTTCTTATTTGGTTATTTGCTGCGTTTAAGCTGATCTATTTCAACTAAAATTAAGCAGCAAAACGCAAACAAAGAAAAAAGCAGCATTAAACCACTAGAGCACAGTTAAAAACTTTCTGAAAATCACCTTTCGAACGAGTTGTGTAAAGTTAGGTTTAATGTAGCACCCAGCATAATTATGACAACGCCGATGTCAGCAATTCAAAAGGCTAATTACGATCGGTAGCACTTCCGGCCGCACAGCACTCGGGTTTCCAATTACGAAAGTTAACTAATCTGTCGTCACGGCCCCCATCCGCTGCAGACCGGATAGACTCTATATGTTCCGACAAATTATGGAAAACTTTACTACGCTGGCATAATGTGTCAAAACAAGACTGTTGGAGTGAGAAGAGTAAATTGCCGGTAAATGAACTATCGTTGAATGTTAACGACGATGACGGGCAGCGGTGAGGTAGGTATATAGTTTGCCAGCAGCAATCCAAACACAGTATGACGTCACTTTCCCATATTTTAGTTACGCTTACTCGAGTTTCGCTCCTCGTTTGACCACAAGCTCGAGGTCCAGGTCAAAACGGACGGTGGCAGCCACACCAATATGTTCCGAAAAATTTCTATCGCTTAGAAAAGTAAATTACTTGTCCGATCAACTAAATCACTCACTTGCACACCGATCCTTACCGGTTTGTTTGGTTTGCTTACCTGCAATAAAACAGAGAAGGAAAACACAACAAAGTTAGAAACAACATAATCACTCAATCGAATGACGATAAAACAGTGGAAAAGTATAATCAAAATGTCGATGACCTTCCCCCCCGCGAAATGAACGAACAAAAAAAGTACATTACTCGGACTAGCGAGCAAAGTCAGTTAGTCCTCCACTCTTTCGAGTGCTCTACTCGAAATGGATAGTGTGATGGTAAGTGCATTCAATGGATCGAATCAATCGAATTGCCATTACCATTCCACCGAACTGACTGAATGATTCGATTTTCAACGGTAAAAGAAACTGTGTGTGGTATTTTTAAACCTATTGACTTTCAAATTGGAAGAACATTTTTGTTTGCATTTTTTTGGACGAAAATTTTCAAGAATCAATGTCGACATCTACCTTACATGTGCACAGATCATGCACACGTGATATTTCTAGTCCGGGGCAAGCTTTGTTTACGAAGCGTAACGTGAAAACAATCTTCTTTCGAGTTCTAATATACACACAAAATTGAAATGCATTCAAGGCTGCAATTACATCGATCGCACAACAGCTGCTGCCGTTGTTTCCTTGGTTTGGCAGAGACAAACATTCTCACCACCACATCCCTTAAACGGGCACTCTCGTCCATGATAGTAACGATAGTATAGCCGCGTAGTTCACCGCGGTTCAGGTTCATTAATAAAGCATGTAAACAAAATGTGTTGCAAGATACTCTCCCAGACAAACAAATTTTGAGCGATCTTTTTCAACAGCAACAACAACAACAACACCAAGAGCAGCACGTTGCATGTTGGCGTTTCAGATGAGCGATTTCACGCGAACGCTGGTGAGGGGTGGGCCCAAACGAAGGAAAACTCTTGCAGTAATTTATCAATTTCCCTAGTGCCGATCAACGGAGCACGACCGCGGCGACTTGGTCATTGCTTGGTCTGCATCAGGTGGATTGCGCTGCACAGGACTGCCGGCCCCGTTCGCCTCTTCCTCCCGTACCGAACCGCAAAATTTCAGTCCCGCACGGGACTATCTTCGAATCGCAAATTAATATGCGTGCTCCGTCGAAGCTTACTGGCCGAAAAACTCCACTAATTGGAAATTGATATATGCGCGAGTGTATGCATATGTACAACATTCGTTTTCCGTGTTGATTTACGAAGGCCTTTTCCATTATTATTTCGCGTCCGTGAATTGCGCAGCCCTGTTGCGATCGAGAAAAGATATTGGCCAGCAGCGGAGGTTGTGTGAAAGTTGGTAGAGGTAGACAGACGGCCAGAAGGTGTGAGCCAAAAGGCAGATTTACTGCGCTGGCCGGTGCGGCGGCGATGGTGCGATGGGGCGTTATTTAAATAATATTTACTGTAAGCTCGAAGCAAAAGCAAACTTATGTTTAGGTAGGTACTGCTGTTCGAAATAAAATTAACAGTTTATTAGCATAGACAAAATCTACTGCGTAAAAACGGTTAGACTGTTAATTACTGTTTTAATTGCAGATCATCGTGAATGGAAGAGTTGGATAATAATATCGTACACTTGTTTGCTTAGAACATGATGAGCAGTATCAATGTTGCACTAGTGACCGATAGTTCCTTGGGAAATAGCAGTCGGTGTGATCAAAAAATGGTTTAGTGTTAGTGGCGCGGGCCGCGTTGTTATCCAGCGGTATATCATCTTGAGCAGCCTTGAGTTCAATATCATCTCCATTAGTGGGAAGCGCAGATTTTTCTCCTGAATGTATTGTATTGTACTAGCCATTCCCAAAAACTACCAAAATGTTCGAAAAACAGACACTGAGGAAGCCTGCAAGTCGTAGGCGAAATACGTATCTGTCATTGAATAAAATACACATAGTAGAATTAAATTGGATAAGTTTTCTTATTTTTTATTTTAGACCAAAATGTGGAGCAAACGAACCATTGTATGTCACTTTGTATTAGGACCGTTAAACTCCACCTTAAGCTTTTTCTTGTCGACACGCTTCAAGATTTCGCGCTGCCCACGGGAAGCACGGACGAAATTCGTCTCTTGGTCACTTATTACGCACTTATGACTCGTATGACAAAGGAAAAATCGCCTTTTTTCAGAAACTGTAGCGTCGATAACAAGGACAATTGAAACAAAGTCCGATTCTAAATACTTCCTCCTGCCATGTTCACCAGGTCCGGCCCAATTTAACCGCAACCAACGTTCGTAAATCCCGCGCAACAGCTGTACACAAATGGCCATGGAAAATGACTAGTCCCGAGCGCACAACAGACAATGATATTATCCCTACTTCAAAATGTTGGGACAATATATGATGAACGCTTGTCACTATTGCATGAACGTTAGGTCAACAAGAAGATATCGTAGCTGTTAATCGTGGATACAGATGTTACATGGCAACCATGCTGTTGCTTCAGGTATCAGCATCTTTGGCTCGAGCAGCACGTTCCTGTTGCTGATGCTGAGCGCTACAAAAGCAAACCTAATCACACACTCACACTGTTACACTGTTTCGGCAACGGCAGTGTTTGGTAGTTAGTTACCAAGGTAACGTTGGTAACTTACCAGTGGTAAGTATTGTACGCCAGACATCGGGTGAAAGAAAGTTAGTCTTTTTGTTAAGTCTTTTGCTGTTTGTCCCTTTTGCTCAAGTTACTAATAAAGTATTGTCTTTAACCAGCCGACTTGCGACAAACACATATCTTATTGCAACACTTGTTTTTTGGATTCAGTTGGATTGGATGGGGAAAAGACCTTTTGAGATAGTCTAACATACGCCATTCTCAAAGAGGCAATCATCTTTTGATCATTACAAATTTTATAAAAGTAATTTTTAAATTACTTACACACAAATATACATAAATCATACACAGCTTAATAACTAATCAAATTTCTAGTCGACGTCATGCATATTAAAATAATCTTTGTGATCTTGTGATAAAACTAACACTGGACATGCAAAAATCAAAGTGAACATAACATTTATTAAAAATATCACTCATCGCCCTTATGGGTTCGTTTTGTCCGTATTCAGTACGCTGGTATTGCAGTCTTAGAAAGTCCCATGTTCTTAGGCTTCTAGGCGGGATGTTAATATTGATTGGATTAATAGGATGAAAGGCGAATCAATTTCCTGTAGTAGCATCTTTCTAACAAAAACTGCTCTGGAAATGTCCCTTCTTCTGGCCAGCGTATTTATGTCGAGTAAGCGGCAGCGATCAATGTATGGTGGTAACTCCACTGGGTTCTGCCAAGGCAAACGTCTTAGAGCATAGCGCAGGAACCTTGATTGAGCTGCTTTGATTCTGTTTGACCAAGAAACCGCGTATGGGCTTCATATAATAGCTGAGGATTCCGATACAGATCGAACAAGGCAGAAATCCAATGCTCGTAAGCAGTATGGATCATTAAAATCTTTGGCAAATCTTAAGATAAATCCCAAATTTCTATTCACCTGTGCTATAATATGCGAGTAATGATTTCTAAAAGACATTTGTGAATCCAATAGTACCCCAAGATCTTTTATTACTCTGTTGAGTTGCTCTTTAGAAACAGTATAATTCCAAAGAATAGGGGTTTTCCTACGTGAAAAAGAGATCACAGAGCAGTTAGATAGACTCAAGACCAGGAGGTTCCGGAAACACCAGTCATGAAAATCATTCAGATACTGCTGTAGTTCAATGCAATCTGCTGTCGAACGTACGATAAGGAAGAGCTTGAGGTCGTCGGCATAGATAAGACTCTAACAGCCTCTCCCAGACGAGATTCGAACATACGACGACTGGTTTATTAGGCCAGCGTCATATCTCGAGGCCAAGCAACACATTTGCCAAGTTTGGAGGATAACGTTCCAGGCGCTCCGAGATTATGGCGGAACATACGTACAGGTCCACCCTAGTAAGATAAAAATACACCCGGTGGTGGTAAATCACGAAACTTGCCGGAATGACGTCCGGCAACAGGCTACCAGTTTCTTGCGAACAGACCGAGTGCGTCTCTCTCGATGGCAGAAACAAAGAGCAGTCATAAAAAAGTGCCCCTTGCATTCACTAAAAAGCGAATATTAAAGCATTTTATTGAAATTACGCAACTGACTTTATATCTTAAATTCGTCGTACCGTTTTAAAATCCTTCCATCAACATTTTTCATCGTCCGAACCAGAAATAACAACAATGTTTACGAAGCTAGCGCGCATGTATTTGTGTAGAACGGGATGACAAATGTTATTCTGCAAAATTTCTGCAGGTCATGCAAGTTTTTCCGGCTGCAGAATAACGATAATGCGTTGCGTGAGTTATTTTCATTTTATGAATTACGGAAATTGAAACGTTTACTTCTTCGTCGCACGAAAAAACGTAGGAAATTTGGCTGCTAGGAATTCTTTAATGAAAAAAAGCATTTAAATAGATCTCAACACACTTTGATTGATCGCCTATGATAGTCAACGAATTAAAATATTAGGGAATAACTAATTTTGCATTGTGTGTCATAAAAATCGCTGATATTTTTAATAATTTGCGTTGAATAGGACGGGAATAGGCAATTACGACGAAGCAGCAACATACCCTATTAGACTACCTAATATAAGAGTGCGAAAATATTCGGCCGGCAACCGCAAGAGCGTGGCACTTGCCCACCTTTGCTTTTTTTTGTGTTGTTTTGGTTATAGAGCCCACAGATAATTGAATTTATACAAATAAAATTTTACTAGTGTCGAATAAGTTTTTTACCAACCGATTTTTAAAACCAATTCCGAAGGGAAGAGGAGAGGGGGTGGAATTGCGAAAACCTACAAAATATTTTTTTTTTTCATTGTGATTTGGTCATTCACCATACTACAAAATAATTTGCGATGGTCTTATTGTGCAATTTTTTTTCTTGTATCATTTTGCGTCATTTTTGTGAATTTTTTTTATCAATATTTATTAATAATTTTTCTGTCATTTTTGAATGCCTCCCAATTAGCTTCGAGGTACCAAGTAACATGCTGGTCTAAGCAGCCTGTCGTCATATGTTCGAATCCCGGTTAGACGGTGCTACTAGATAGAGTCAGTAGGAGAGTTTGCACTAGCCCCGAAATTGTCCTGTACTCTAACAGCTGGCTGCAAAGTTTGTCGAGAAAAAAGGGTCAAATCTTTAAACATTCGTTACTTGCGCTGTTGTATTTTGTACAACGCCTGTGAACCGTTAACTTTATCTCGGTGTATCTCGGGATTCCAGCAATAAAGAAAATTACTGTTTTCAGCAAAGTTGATCCGCAGACCAAAATCTTTCAAACGGTGGAAAAAGTTTCATAAGTTTTTCACCAAGTGGCATTAGTATTTGAGTGAATTCTGCTAGGTTTTAGCATGCCTATAAGTCGAAGTTGGCGCGAGTTACCGGTTACTAGTTAGTTGGTTTGCCGTCCTAAGACATAGCCTGGTGAACAAAGTTTCTCCAGTTTACTCAGTTGTGGGCTACCGCTCAGCAATTCCTTGGACATCGTGTACTCTCCACCAGGTCTCGCTCCATCTGTTCTGACCATCTTACTTGCTACGCCCATGGCCGTCTTGTTCCTATCGTGTTAAAGCAAACAGCATCTTTACAGGGCCGCTTAGTTGGTTTCGAGGTACGATGCTGGTCTAACAAGCCAGTCATCGTATGTTCGAATCTCGGCTAGACAGTGCTGCTAGATAGAGTCAGTAGGATCGTTGCACTAGCCCCGTAAGTGTCCTGTACTCTAATAGCCGGCTGCTAAGTCTGTCGATAAAAAAGGGTCAAGTTCTCAACAGGACGTTTATACCCATGGCTTTGCTTTTTATCTTTACAGGATAGTTATTCGGCATTCTTGCAACATGCCCTGCCTATTGTATCCGTCCACCTTTAGGATACTGGGTTCGCCATAGAGCTGTGTGTGCTCATAGTTTATTCTCCGCCTCCATATTACGTTCTCCTGTACACCGCCGAAGATCGTTCTTAATACTCGTCTTTCGAAAACTACGAGCACTTGCAGGTCTTTCTCGAGCATTTTCCATGTTTCATGCCCATAGAGAATAACCGGTGTAATGCGCGTTAAGAAGCGTACGGGGGCTTAGTTTGTTCTAACGCAATTACTTGTGAAGCCCATAGTAAGCACAACTTTTGCTGATAATATGCCTGCAAATCTCACGGCTGGTGTCATTGTCTGGCGTTACTAGTGAGCCAAGGTAGACAAATTCGTCAACTACCTCAAAGTTATCCCTGCCGATCGCTGCACTACTGCCTAAGCGGCGCTGATCGGTTTTGGTTCCACGGGCTACCATGTACTTTGTTATCCAAACTTTTCTGCTTCGCGCTTTAGTCTGGTGTACTGTTCAACCACTGCCACAGATGTTCGGCCGTTAATTTCCATGTTATCGGTAAAGCAGACGAATTGACTAGATTGGTTGAAGATCGTGCCCGCGTGTTGATACCGGCTCGGTTTATAAGACCTTGTAGCGCAATGTTCAACAGCAGGCATGAGAGACCATCAGCTTGATGAAGCCCTCTGTGTGATGCAAATGATCTCGATGATCCACCCGAAATCGGAACACAATACTGTGTACCATCCATCGTCGATCGAATCAGTTTGATCAGCTTCTTGGGGAAGTCGTTTTCGTCCATGATTTTCCATAGCACTTTGCGGTCGATGGTATCCTACGCATCTTTGAAGTCAACGAATAAATGGTGCGTGGGAATTCTGTATTTACGGCCTTTTTGGAAGATCTGCTGCAGTGTAAATTTAGATTCGTTGTAGACCATAAAATCTACTATTTTTTCATTCTTTTCACAAATACGTATTTCGTCCCCTCCTTACTTTATCAACCATACTACTAGCACAGTTGTTATAAAGCAGTTATGGCAACTGATTTAGAACTAGTTTCAGTCGTATTTTTAGCATTTTGTCTTGTCTATGTTTTTCCTTGTTCTTGGCTTTGTATTTTTATTACGTTTTGTTCATTGGTCTGTCTCGTCCACCTTCCTGATGGTAAAGTTAATCAGACTATGCAGTCCACGGTTTCAGAGTTAATGTAACTCCCACCCGGCATAATCAACCAGCACAGCAACCTGCTTTTCACGAGCTTTTCGCCAAGCTCCGAGAATAATCGTTCAATAAACAGTCTGTTTATTCGCATAAATTGGCGTATGCATTCTTCAAACAAAATAAACAAGATATAAATCAACGCAACCTAATTGGCCCTATTTTGACTGACAAGCGCCATTAAAGTGACAAAGTATTTAATTGGAAAAGTTTATAGATACGGTTGTATGGCTTTAAACATTTTTCACAATAAAAATGCGTTTTCTCGATGATGAGGAGTTGGTCGTTACGTCAGCTATGAAACCATTGGCAGTATGATTGTGTAGGCAACAACTCAATTCGACAGTAAAGACGAGAATTAAGATTAGCTTACCTGCTTTGTCAATGAACATTAGCAATTTTAAAAAGGATTCAAATGTGATACATCTCAACCGTCTAATTGCTACATTATTAGCACTGAATCATATGTTACCAGCATCATCATCATCATTACCAACTTACCAAGTGAAACAAATACACTTTCGAAACTAAAACTAAATAAAAAAAATATTCTTGACGGCGGAAATTGTGACTTCAATTAACACCAAAACTTATGTTAATCAAACCATCCAAAACGAGACCATCAAACATAAACAATTAGCCGAAATGATGAATGTATCTGAACTGCCAAGGCCAGCTCCTAATAGCGCCTGCTAATACAAGCATAACCGACACAACTTAGCGATCTGCAATCGGTAATCATCATCCGCCGACCAAGAAGCGTGCTAGAAGTGTACATATATTCCAAATCACATCACTTCACAGCCGCGCGCCGGGTGCAGCCGCAGAATTGGCATGATGATCCGAAAAATGAACGAAAATCTCAACCGAACCGGAACAGCACTATTTATAGACGATTTCCTCATCTCAAGCATGAATGGCAGCAGTGGCAGCAGCAGCCAGTCAGTCAGTCAAGCGACGACGACGGTGGCCAACTATTCATTCCAATGCTCCACATTCACAAAACAGTCAGCAACAGAGTAGAGCATGACGGCCACCGACCGGCCGTTTGGTTGGTCCGCCGGTCCGTCGGTCGGTGGCAGCACGCTTCTTCCCGACAATATCGATCGTCAGCTACAACAAGTTGCTAAACTACGACCAGATCCATTTATATTTTGGCACCACTAGCTAGTGCTAGTGAGACGCACGACAATCGACCATTTCACAAAAATTATTGGCACCAATCATGGCGCCCTAATAAATAAGCAATTTTTAACCCCAATTTCGGTGAGATCACCCTAGCTTAGTGGCAGCTTTCTGCAGGTTGGACAGTTGAAAGTTAATGTTTGAACATTAAAGTGTAAATAGATTAACGTTCATTTGTCAATTTGATGACAGTTATGATGTGTACACAACGAATTAAAATTTATTGACCTAAGCAATATTCGGTGAAGAACGCATTTGATCTGCTCCAGCTTTTGAGCACTTCATATTGCAAATATTAGATGTTTATTTAGTACACACCGAACAAAGATGGGCAGTTTCATGGACTATGTTATTAATTTTTCAGCTGTTACGCTGAAAAATAGTTTTTTTCTGTTTTACTTTTCAACCAGTAAAAGCCAAACCAGCTGCTTGAGTTTCACTGAAGTCGAAAATAAACCCGTCTAGCTCGACATTAATTAAACATCCTGGCCAACGAACCAGATCAGATTTAAAGCATGAGTCATAACGCGTCACGTGTGTGAAATATAAAATTAGCCGCGAAAAAAGAAAACCCAGTCCCTTTCCCGGTTCGAGCCGCAAGATCAAGTTCACTGACGTGATTTAATTAGTCATTTGGGTCATGAAGACGTGTATAGCGAAACCAAAAAAGTGCGAAATATGATTTCCATCGAACAAGGAAACAAATTTCTTCAACCGCGCAGAAGCAGCAAATTCGTGCCGGATGTTACGGTTGTTCCGCTGCTGCGATCGTTCACGATCGTCAAAGGATAAGGCGGTTATTCAATACGACGACGGAGGTCAACGCTTGC
This sequence comes from Sabethes cyaneus, assembly GCF_943734655.1. Taxonomy (NCBI): domain Eukaryota; kingdom Metazoa; phylum Arthropoda; class Insecta; order Diptera; family Culicidae; genus Sabethes; species Sabethes cyaneus. The sequence continues at coordinate 210,654,918 of NC_071355.1, forward strand.
CAATTGTTCGCGTGTCGATCCTAGCTGGTGAGAGTACGCATATGTATGGTGAATGGATGGTGTTGTTGAATGATTAAAAACTGCGCTTCGCAATCATCGAGTGCCACCGTTTCAGTTGCGTGCCAGTGAGTAACCGTTCAAGTGGATTGCTCTTGAACGTCAATCCGTTCTGCTGAAGCAGCGCAACTACTTGACGCCAGTAAAGGATGCGCAAATACAATTGAAAGTTAGTTGTAAAACCATTTAGAAAGGCTTGCACTTCAATTGGTTCGGTAGTAAAATCAAATTCATTTAGTAGATGTACTTGATCGCGTCGAACTCGAAACTGATATTCTCCATGAGTTTGACTGTAAAATATCCCACAAAATAAAAATGACTGTGGCAAATTTCAATAAACATTTTAATAAACACAAATTCCTTAAATAAGCCAAGTAATTGAATGTTTTTTCCTCTAATTAGCTTTCCATCCCATAAATCATGAATCAGCAGTGTACCTCGAACCGAACGTGCTAATTTGAGATGAGGAAACGAACGTAAAGAGAAAACCCGAATTAATCCACCTAGCGGCGTGACCTAGCCTTTCTACTGCCACAATAATCATTATTTAATTTCTCAGGAACATCTATTTATAATTAACTTGACTATATTTTTAAATATCCGTTCCGTATTCCTCAAAATCCTTATTTGCCAGTAAAATTCCCAACGTATTGCGTAGAATAATTAAATTTTCTTTCCTTGGGTGCGTAAATACTTGTAACACCTTATTTAGTTTTATAATCGGTCGGCGTTAACTTTCGGGCTTCAGAGCCACATATGAAACTTGTTTTGAATTGACTATATAAAATATGTGTTCACAGCAGATTTTTTGATATTTTGATATTAATACCATGCGTTCAAAAGCTAGCATCTTTGAAAAACAAGAGTTCAGAAAAATTATTATTATACTTCGCTTTTGAAGAAAAAGGATATCGACAACAAAATGATTAATCTAAAAATTTTACTATTAGTTTGCTTCGCTTCAATTTTGCAATATATCTGAATTAGAAAAAATAACTGAATAGATATGCATTAGATTAGAAATGCATTAGATATGAAAAAGAGAAATTGAACTTTTTCTTAGCTGGCGGTCATTCAGATAATTATTTTTGCATGAAAATCAAAACTTAAGCTTCTTTTGAATGTACCTTCATGCAAAGATAATCATTAGCTTGATCGCATCGTTTTTACAATGTTAGAGGGTTGGGAAAACAAGATGAGGTCGAAAAATAGTGCAAAAGCTGCGTCACAAACATGCTTGAGAATGGGAAATATGATCGATATGATTTCCAGTGCTTGTCATTTTTGATTTATTTAAACATGATAAAACATGATACATGACATAAGACATCTGTCCTTTAAAATGTCACTAACGGAAACAAATCTTACAAAATTACTACCGTGCAACGTTTACTTCCTATTTTTCATATAACATTTCTAAGCTCTAGTATCTATGGATTGAAAAGAGCATCTATTAATGCGCAAAGTTTGTTTGAAATTTGTATAAATTTATTTGGACAAATCAACTCACTAGTATTTTTAATCCTATATACCACTATACCTACATGCTTAATTTAACTTCTTTTCTTCGCTTTTTGCTTTTTTTGTACTATTGTGTGTAACAGCAAGTGAACAAAATGACAATTGAAATCTGAAATCAAAGAAAAGAAAAAACTTTTCGATTGAATCCCACTATTTAATATTTATTTGCAACAGATACGTAGTTCGCCTACGACGTGCAGGCTTCATCAGTGTCTTATTTCAAAGCGTATACGTATCTGTCGCGAATAAATATTAAATAGTGGAATTTAGTCGGTAAAAGTTTTTTTCTTTTCTTTTATTTCAGAGTTCGTATTCCACTAAGAGGCTTCAAAAACTTCAGACAATTGACATGTTTCTTACTTTTCTTGAATTTAAATGCAAATTTAAAAATTGCGAATTGTCACCACATACACACACACACACATACATACATACATACATACATACATACATACATACATACATACATACATACATACATACATACATACATACATACATACATACATACATACATACATACATACATACATACATACATACATACATACATACATACATACATACATACATACATACATACATACATACATACATACATACATACATACATACATACATACATACATACATACATACATACATACATACATACACACATACATACATACACTCATGTATCACACACATTGAATACTATCAACATTTGTTTTGATTTCACACGTTTTAACGGTTTAATATACGGTGCTTAAATGTTAAAGTTTAAATAACTTTTGAATGAACCGTCCGATTTTCAATAACTCGGTTTTGTTTGATAGATCTCAGCAGTAATTTTCAAATAATAATAAAATGTGTGATGTTTTTCATTGAATTAATGCTTATATGTTACAAAAATATGTTTTAAATACTATTTTTTCACATTTCTTTATGTAACTTTCAAACTACAAGTCCAATCATCATGAAATTTGGAAGTTAAGGGTTTGCAAGGCTCCTCTTTCATATGCAATCAACTTTGTTCAAATCGGTTAAGGGACCTATGAGATAATGAAGTCCCATATTTTTCGTATTTTTATACATAACTTTTGAACTAAAAGTCCGATCAGTATGAAATTCAATAGCGACCAATGGGACACCTAGACCTTTCATTTGACACTAAGAACATTAAAATCGGTCAAGCCATCTCCGAGAAAAGTGAGTGAGATTAAAAGCGTCACATACACACACACACACACATACACACACACACACACACACACATACATACACACACACAGAAAATGCTCAGTTTTCAAAACTGAGTCGAATGCTATATGACATTCGGCCCGCAGGACCTTCTTTCCATTTCCGGTTTTCCAAGTGATTTCTATACCTTTATACTATATATTTATATAGTAGAAAGGCAAAAAGTCAAAAGTTCCGCCCCGGTTCCCAATGCGATCACGTCTGTTCACACCAAGTTGGCCTACAACGGTAAAAATTCGGCTGAATGTTTGAATCTCTACCTCCCGAATAACAACGTTGTTAATGATGATGTTGATGATGAACACAACGATGATGATAATCACGGATTTTCTTTTCTTTTCGCCGAACAACACCGAAAAACTCAACACGCTCGAAGCACAGTAAGGTTTCGCGGGGTCAAAAATTATAAGGAAATCCAAACAACAATAGCAAAACTTGCATTCACTTTCATCCGAGCATTTCTTTCGCCACACAGATCGAGCAAAAAAAACTCACTCGTACAAACCGAGTCGAATCAAGACAAACCGAAACTTCGACACCCAAAACGGAGAAATTTCACGCGAAGAAGCAAATCAAAACAAATCTCGCGATCGTGCGAAGTTGCATGCCGTCTTCGTCACCGACCGCACCGTAGTATAGGCGCCACCACCACGACACATCGGCATCCACGATCTTGTTGTTGCTGTTCGCAGTTACTGTCAACAACACCAGAAAAAGGTGAAAATGTCACTTGTGGTTAGCGAGAACGAGCGACAAACAAAAATAAATGACAAACGCGGTTCACGCACGGTTCGGTTGTTCGGTGTCATCTGTTCGGGAAAAGCGTTCCCTCGCAACTGAATTTGGTTAATACTTTCTCTGACTGACGGCACAGCGGCCCCTCAATGGTGGGGAAAACAGATGCCGCCGCCATGAGAATGGCCTGCCTGCTAAGATCGTTTCATTTGCGATTCTACTGGCCGAGATGAATTTACGTACTACCTAACTCTAGGCCCATTCATTTACATACATATGGACTGTACTGTACATACGTAACGTAAGTTCGCAAGTCCGAAGCATTGAAAGTGATCGCGAAATGGCCCCGAGAGAGCGCGGTTCATTGCGAGCGATTTTTTTTTGGACGCTGAGATCTCAGGGTTACGTACGCCGAGAGCGGGTGAATTCGGTTTCAAGGTTATGAGCATTGGTCAAGACACAGAAATCGTTTGTAAATCGAACGTACGTAATGTAAACAAATCGAATGAAAAATATTTTCGGCAGAACTAACATGGTAGTACTTAACAACTTGTTTTTTTTTCTTCCATCTTTGCTTACAGGGTGCAATAGGAAGAAATGCGAAAATGTTTAAATTATTATTTTGGGTTAATTTGTGCTACTAATGAATTATTTATGTTGACAGTGTATTTATTTACGTTTACGTTTACTTTCAAGTGCTGCATCAAGAACATCGGAATTATTTTATTGCAAATTAGTGAAAATGTACGCCAAAAAAGTGATTATGAGTTTGCTGATTGCCAAAAAAACGCCGAAGGAGATTGCCAAGGTGAAAGAATGTCACTTGGTCACAGTTTATTGCATCAAAAAGCCTCTAAAGGGTGGTCCTAAGCTGAGGAAACCGTGAAGTGAAAGTCTACAGTTTGCACGTACACCAAACGTGATCAAATCCGTTCGTGCAAAGATTGCAAGCAGGGACGTTCCATAAGAAAACTTACCAAGGAAGCCAAAACTTCTGGAAAATCCATGCAAAGAACCATCAACAAAGACTTGCACACATCTTTCAGGGCTAGAGTAAAATGCCACTTGATTACGGAGCGGGTAAGGGAACTACGAGTGACTCGTTCGTAGAAATTGTTTTTTTTTGTTGAAGGGAAAAATGATAACCCTGTTCTCTGACGAAAAGCTGTAGATCGATTCATTCCACCAAAGAAATTTGAGGATACCCTGAAGAAACTGAAGTTAAAGGTCCAATCCAAACTTACGGCTGATGTCATGATGTTTGGCTTGGTGGGCTCCAAGTCTGCAAAACATCTCAGTAAACACCGTGTAGCAACAAATCGGTCAGTTTCCTACTCTGAGAGTCGTCCTATGCCGGTCATTCTTCAAGACAAGCGTGGACTGTGCAGATTGACTGAATATAAAACCCATACAAACACGAGTCTTCTCTGTCAATATACACAGCTGCATATTCATATGCTTCTCCAAAAAGGCTATCTACTTAGACTTTGGTTGGGACTTGTTCACCTAACGGTTTTTAGCGGTTTAACGGCCATTTGATTCGAACGGAGAACTCCAATCTATCGTATTTTCCGAAAACAGGATAACTTCGAAGAAGGCAAACGCAAATTATCGGGACTATTCGTAAGTTTTGAGTGTGACATCGAACTAAGCAAAATTGGATCTGTTCACTCCGAAAAAAAAACGCTACACTTCGGTGGCCTGTGGGAGAAGGTGGTGCAAACTGCTAAGAGACATTTATTTCAGCAATTGGGTAGTACGCGCTTTACGTTTGAGTTTGCTTGCGCACTGATGTCCCTTTCGGACTACATCAGACGGTTCCAACGACCTTATTGTTCAAAGACACCGGTGCACCGGTTCAGGCCTAGCCCGATTTGCAGATCTACAGTACATTCCGGTGAATGCACTCGATCGCCTTCATAGGATGCAACAACAGCGTACAGAAGTTTTGGTCTCACTGGCGATAGGAACGTCTGCTGGGAGTTGGCAACGGATACGAAAGGTGCTGACCGAAACGACGAAATCCAACCCGGTAGGATGGAAATATTTGTTAGATGGAAAATAGCTCTTGCGTTGAGGCATCGTTACAAGGTGGAAAGATGTAAATGGGAAAGCGGTGCGAACAACGATCAGGAAGTTCAGTGAGGACTCATAACCAGAAACGGATTCGAAAACGAGGGCGTGCCAGCTCGAGTTTAGATAATCGTATAATGAAGGCGTTCAAGTAAAAGAAGGCGGTTTCAGTATGGGATGCTGCCAAAAAGGGCGATACGTCGAAATCAAACGTTCATCCCACAAAAAAACGTGTGAATCTCCGAACCTATAAAAAGCAGAAGCAACTGAATAGAACCCCAAAACAAGAACCATCGATCAGACCCAGGGTGCGAAAACTGTACAATACGGTGCATGCTGGGAGTTAATAGTGCACAAAAATAAACGACGAAGCATACGTAAAATTCATCTATAAATCTTTGCCAGGGCAACAATATTATACGGTACAAGAAAGGCAAGTTATCAGCCAGTTTGAACCATCCGTTTAAGTAAAAAAAATTGGTGAAAGGTATTAGTGAGACAAGCTATTTGTGGCTACGGTAAAATTTCCTAACCATTCTTTACAACTGCCTGATCAACAGCGAAATGTAAGTCAACAAGTGTTTACGAAAACGACTTCCACCCATGAGCCACCAAACCAAACCAAACCAACCAAAAGGCAACAGCCATCCTTAGCGTCTTGCCATCACGCGAAATCAACTCAGAGCAACTAATTATAGCATGTTTTGATAAGGTTTCTCGACCTTTTACCGAGAAACATCAACAAAACATACTATAATAATTGTTACGGTGATTAAAAATAAAAAGTCAAAACAACAGAGTTGCTTAGCTGGTTGCCTAGTACTAAATCAGCACATATCACAAGTAACAATTTGGGTTTTATTACACTCGTACGATGGCATTTATGACCAAAATTGGTCATGAAAACCATAATAAGAGTGTTATAAAACTTTTATTGTTACTTGGGATGTTAAAGCGCATATCGAATTATCATTGTATAACCGCGTGAACATCCCTGTCGACCTCGAGGCTCGACAATGGTCTAACAAGCCAGTCGTCGTATGTTCTAATCACGACCGAGACAGACTGCTAGAGTCAATGGGATCATAACACTAGCCGCGCATTAGTGCTGTACACTAACAATTGGCTGTGAAGTTTGTCAAACAAAAAACCAGAAGGCCATATTCCATAGAAATATAGCAAAAAAACTATGCTTTTATAAACGTATAAGGATTGGATTTAGAGTGGAATTGCACTATATAAAAATTGGATTTGAATTATATTCGGATTGAAATTGGATTGGATTGGATTGGATTTAGATTAGATTTAGATTTAGATTGGTTTGGATTTGGATTAAATTTGGATTGGATTTGGATAGGGCATGGATTGGATTCGGATTAGAATTAGATTTAATGTTGTTTTGATTTAGATTAGATTTGGATTGGATTCCAATTGGATTTAGATTCGATTTGAATTGGATTTGGATTTGAACCGGATTGGATTTGGATCAGATTTAGATTGGATTTGGGTATAGATTTAGACTTGGATTGGATTTGGAATGTATTTGGATTTGGATTGGATATTGATTGATGTGGATCAGATTTGAATTGGATTTAGATTGGATTTGGATTGGATTTCAATTGGATTTACATTAGAATTAAATTAGATTTCGATTGGATTTTAATTGAATTTGGATAGGATTTAGATTTACGTTTGGATTGGGTTTGGAATGTATTTAGATTGTATTTGGATTGGATTCTGATTGAATTAGGATTTCGATTGGATTTGGTTCAGAAGGGTTTGGATTGATGTGGATTAGATTAGGATTGGATTTTAATAGGATTTGGATTGGATTTGGATTGGATTTGAATTGGATGCTGATTGAATATGCATTTTGATTGGATTTGGAATAGATTTCGATTAGATTTGGATCGGATTTGGATTGGATTTGGATTGATGTGGATTAGATTTGGATTGAATTTGAATTGGATTTGGTTTGGATTTGGATTAGATTTGGATTGGATTTTCATTGGATTTGGATTTATGTTTAGATTGGAATTGGAATGTATTTAGATTGGATTTGGATTGGATTCTGATTGAATTTAGATTTCGATTGAATCTGGATTAGATTTCGATTGGATTTGGATTGGATTAGGCTTGGATTTTAATTGGATTTGGATTTAGGTTTGGATTGGATTTGGATGGGATTCGGATTGAATTTGGATTTCGATTGGATTTTAATTGGATTTGCATTTAGGTTTGAATTGGATTTGGAATGCATTCAGATTGGATTTGGATTGGATTCTGATTGAATTTGGAAGTCGATTGGAATTGGAATTTAATTGGATTGGGACAAGAGGCACAGAAACAAGAGTTGCTTAAACGCAATATTTCAGATGCATTCGTCATCGGCTTCCGCTACAATGTTCTTGAAGCCCAATTCATATTATTCACATATTTATTACGTGAAATCTTGCGTTTGCCGAATGTTTTCTCCAATAAATTTATTATGACACCAGGTTGTATCATCTTATTGAAAGTACAGCTCCTTCACATTAAGGGCACTCAATTGATGCACCAAAAAGCCGGTCATCATGGCCCTGTAGCAGTCACCATTAAGTGTTACGTTCTGGCCACTTTGATGGATTTCCTAATGAAAGTTTATTACCACTAGTCGATAAATGAAATAGCCATAATGGCACCAGCGCCATGTAAACAACCCTTTAAAATTGAAAACAAATATAAATTTTATTCTAGAAAAATTACAATAGTGAATAAAGCATGGTACCCAACACCAATGCAAAAAGTAATATGATCCGCGCAGCAAACGCATCACCAGCACTTTCCTGAGGGTCGATGTGGAATGATGCTGTCCAGTTTGCTATTTTCGGAAGATTATCGTTAGCCCATTTGATGTTTCTTTTGGCTATTTCGTAGACCTCATTCTGAACAAAAAATATGTCTTCAAACGTATGATTATGTATGAAGGCGGCATACATTTGCAGCTGTTTCTGTGTACTGATCGCGTACTTTAAATTACTGACAATGTTGTATAAACTACCATATCTAGAAAAGAAAAGCGGTTAAACCTAAGAACATTGCCTTGCAACACTTTACAAACACTACCTTTTGTGCAGCGTGCTCGAATCATTCGCCAGATTGCGAAGAGCAATCTCTGTTCCCTTCAGTCCACCTAACATAATATAGTTAAACATCATTATGCGATCCTGTTGGTCGATGGTTTCCGCGTTGGAAAGAGAAATTGACAAGTAATGGATAAGTCTCTCCTCATTGGTCGCGCATCCGCATCCGGCCAAAATGTCATTTAATTCTTCAATATTTATACGCTTCTCTTCGAAGTTCCGAACGAGGTAAAACATTCGACGTAACACCATGGCCCAAATGTTGAAGTTGTCGCTTCCCTTCATCGCACCGCAAATCACCGGAGCCCGCATATCCGGTTCAATCGTTTCGAATTGATCGAACAAACTGACAGCTTCCTGCAAACATTTCGGCACACCTAACTCGCAGGCTCTCCTTCTAACTTCGACACGATACAGTTTGGAAATGTGATCCGTTTGATGGTTCAATAACATTTTATCATAAATCTTCCCTACAACATTGGTTTGAAACGCCTGATATGAGGCATAGTTATCGTTTCCACGCAAAACACGATCCAAATTCTTAAATGCTTTCAAGCCTGCTTTCAACGGAACGATGTCCGTTTCATTGGAAAGATACGTGAGAATGTTCAATAATATTTCAACATCCAAAAGATTATCTCTGGCCAGATACAGTGCATCATCGATTAACTGAGCACGAGTCAGTCTCGGAATCTTTGAATGATCCTTTTTCAGCTGTGCGACCAACAAGCTCCAATTATACGTATCGTAGTTAACTCGATAGTAGCCATTTCGGTTGGGGTTGAACAAAATCCATTCAGAGGAGGATACATCGAGTGTCACCAGTATAAATTTGTGGTTTGCCCATGGCGGAAACCATTCGAAGCCAGTTGAGCCAAATTCAGAAAGCCAGGGCAGAGGGATATAGAAGGTTTCGACAGGGACAGCAGTGATATAAATCTCGTTTGAATAAGTTCTCCGTACTGTAACGATTGGGTAGGAAGGGTTGTTTGTCCAGCTTTTCACGAATTCCCTTATCGGTGGTACCCACATCTGCCTCTTATCGACGGACCTCTCAAGAACTCTTATGAAATCGTCTTCGGTAGATGTTTTGTAGCTGCGATCTTCCAAATATCGAGGCACAAAATCCCTAAATGATGATTCTCCTACTACGAAAGAAATCATCCGAATAATGGAGGCTGCCTTCGAGTAAGCTACAATATCATAAATTTCTTCCAGTTGCCCTAGACTTGACACTGGTTTAGACATGGCACGTATTGCTGGAAGTTCGTCATACTCCATTGCCTCGAACTCTTCATTAACTAAAAACTGCTCCATCGGCCTCCATTCCGGATGTATCTGCTCGAGGATATAACTCTCCAAGTATACGGTGAAGCCCTCGTTTAACCAAACGTAAGACCACCAGTCACACGTAACTTCATTACCAACCCACTGATGTATTAATTCGTGTAAAACAATTTTCGTTACAGATTGAAGCTTTTCCGTTGTTTCAAGTCCTTCTCTGAAGGCGATTCTAGAAGTTCTGTGAATCGAGATGGATGGTTTAAAAACGCCCATTGTATGACCCGCTCCAGTATACTCACTTGAACGTAATTAACCCCCAGTTCTCCATAGCACCCAGTAAAAAATCATCGATAGTTACAATGTCAAGCTTCGACAACTGATACGGGCGTTTGAAAAACTTTGCAAGGTATTCGATAGCAGTTTTTGTGAAATTCAACGCGTATCCCGTCGTATTAACTATACCGAGCGGTGCGTGTGCTGCGAACTGCGAATCCAGTCGAAGCTCGCCGTAATCCGACAAGACAAAAGCGAATAAATAGGTCGACATCGGCGGCGATTGCGCGAAGATGGTCAAACTTACGTTTTCAGGATTGGTCCTGCGGGCGAAAATAATGCGTCAAATGACGTTCAAAGCATTAGAGAGAGAGAGCCGCTTACAAGTTGGTTCGACTTTCGACGTGCATATTCGACAGCACGTGCAGGTCTGTTGCGTGTTGCACCGAGAGCTTGAACTTTGCTTTGAGGTGAGGCTCATCATAGCAGGGAAAAATCCTTCTTGCGTAAGCTGCCGCATTGAAAGTTGATCCTATGAATCTAGAAAAAAATACAACATGGCATAAGTAATTTGAGGAACAATACGCAACATCGATATGAAGTGTTCAATTAACGTGATACAACCTTTCCTCTGTTGCTTGGTAGTATGAACTCCTGTACAAGCCTTTTAGATCGCCGGTGATAATTCCAGCAAACTGAATGTTCATGAAATAGGTGCGTGGGTATTCTAGAGGAGACTCCAGGTTGAAGCGCACAATTTCGGATCCATTTTGGTCCCCCCAGCTAGAAATACCCATTCTTTCTCCATTATGATCAGTCAAAGCAATGTTGGACAATGCCAGATCTTTCGCGTTCAGCGCTAGGACAGTCGTTTGTTGCACCGCTTCTAGCTCTATCTTCACGGAACCGGAAAACATTGATTCCTCCAAATCCACCGCCAATTCGATATCATATGCAATAGGCTTGGTAGCCTTCGGTAAACGAAACTGTTTTTCGGACTGTGCATCCACTGCAGCAATCAAGAGCACCGCTGCAGCACACTTCAACACTATGCACCAGCGCGACGGCTCCATTGCAACCGTTTATTAGTTTGGCAAACAAGTCACTACTACGGCAGTCTAATGGCACTGGCAATGTACCTCTGCTGATGTATTTAATTATCAATTAGTAGCACTGTTCTAAGCGGCGTCATTTTGTCATTCTGCCACTGATAAGTAAAATCTTTTGTCAAGTTTGTATTGCGGTTCACTTGACAAATTAACAACAATCACTCGAGAAACACAAAAAGCCGAACAATCCCACCGCCACCGGTGACACTTATCGATGCCGTTGCACTGATGTTCGAGTCGGCTATCTTCAGCAACAAATGAACACTAGCCGGCAGGCAGCCGTAATATCGCACGCAGTGTGTGAGTTTGTTTGCGTGATATCACTTACGACACGCGCAAAGATTCCGATTGTTCTGACCGAATGAGGATGATTTATCTCGGAACAAGTACTTGAAAAGGCTATTTTGTGCTGCTTCTCTTCCTCCTTGTGTGGGTTTCTTTTCTTACGCGCGAATTATGCGGGTACCGACCGACCGACCGACCCGGTCGGAGCGAAATTGATCTTTGCCGAACAGCAAGTGACTGCGTTTGACTGCAATGGATCGTTTTTTTTTTGTTGTTCGTTGCATGTAAGGTACAATCAGTTCAATCGAAGTGCATCATTTTTATTACAATTTATTGGGTGTGTGGATACTTGTAAAATAAGTCATAAAAAGTTTAAACATAACCGTAGAATCGATGGGTTGGTATAAAAGTATGGCAGGATTAAATGAAACAAAATTATCGAAATTTCCAAAACAAAAAAATAACAATAAAATTTATTTCATTTTCTTGAAATAATTAGAAAGTTCCAAAAGTGATCCTGAACATTTGCAAAAAAATAATATTCTTTTTAATAATCTACACAGCGTTGGAAATATAAGAAAACTATTTTCGCAGAGAATAGAATACATACAAATACTCCACGTCCAGCCCTGGACGGGACGTCACGATACGGCTGATTATTAATACCCAATCCACCACCAACAAGCCTATCAATAAGTTTCATTGTCCTATGGGAACAGGCGTATCTGCATAAATCACACTCAAAAGAAACGAAAATGGGGTTAAATAGGCTCTTCCAAAATAAGATTCGATTTAATCGTCAGTAACAGTAATCGTCAGTTTATCAGTAACTTCGTCCAAATGTTTTTAGCAAATTATTGAAGTTGAAGAATGCAGCATATTTTTACATTGAAATCATCTAAAAAATGTCCGATTGTTTTGTTGAATATTACCGCGCGAATAGAAATAAAGCTTTTCTTATTTTGAAAAGCATAAGCACTATTAGCACAGAAGTAAGAAATGCCAAATTTTATTTGCCCTGATGCCCTCGCCGTTAGGTAAAAGCTAAATTAAATTATAACCGAGATTGAAAAAACTGTTAAACTTGACCGCCGAAAAAACCGTCCGTCCACTGTTGTGGTAAAAATCCATCGTTCGTTTCGGTGCGGGGCTACGTGACGTGACTGTTAAGCGTAACATTTAAATAGTAGTCTCTTAGATGCTACCAATAAGATGCTTCCGATTGTTCTATATTTTATTCGCGATAAGGCCATCTCTTGAATCCTGCAAAAAAGGTTACTTTGGGGTACCATCACAGACTAGGTGAAAAAAAACTAAAACGAATACAGTCACCAAAACGAGAAGATTTCTCTTATCTACACATCTACATCGAAGAAGTAATCATAAATCATAACCTTGGGGCTCTGTAGCCGCAAGGTTACCGAGTCTGCTTTGACAAGTGAATGGTCGTGGGTTCGAATCTTAGTAGAATCAGGCCATTCGATGTCAAAGTGACTTTAGGATGGGTTTATTCCCAGGCCCCTCATCACCCTTCCTTCATGCTGAGTTCAACATTATCCCGAAGACGCTTCTTATGGTTAGTATTCTGGTATGAGGACCTATTGAGGTAATGGTTTTGAACCTCATGAGGACTCACCCGTTCTGACTATACCGAGGCGAAACAGGTTTGGTATAGTAGGACATGCATCGAAGCAAGGGTAAAACCCTCATAAACATAAACACGCATAAAAAAAATATAAGCTTATCGTTTACTTAATAACGATAAAGCACAGAAATGCAGTGCAGAATACAGCATACACCCGGGCAACATTACAATAGATCAATAATGTTGCGGACAAAGTGATAAGTCCATACAAAAAAAAAATCATAAAAATCTCAACATTAAAGATTAAACTTGTTAGGTGAATCTTATAATCTTCAGAGTTTTGCATTTCCCAACAGGCTGGACTCGATTATGTGGAGTCTTCAGTCGTTTTTCACTGTGACCGGTGTGTATAAGGTGTCGAGATTTGATATAGGACTTTGGTGCACAGCAGGGGCGTAGCCAGAAATTTTTCTTAGGGGGGGGGGTTACAAAAAAAAACATTCATAGCCTAACCTTGAGGACATTCAGCCCATTAAGCAAATGGGGAATTATTTTCAATCAGCATAAGCTATTTTGGTTTATACTTCGAGTTCTTCATTTGACAAAAAAATGAAATTGATATAAAAGAAGGTAAATGTTGAAATTGCGCCTCCCAGTTGACATAGTGGCACGTTGTATATTCAAATCTTGACTGGGAGAGACTATTAGAGTCAATAGGATCGAGTCCCTTCCAGGCGCGGCAAAAGTCGAGACAAGTTGACAGCTCAACCTGCATGCTTTTCAACATCGACCTTGAGAAGATGATCCGGCGAGCAAAATCGAAACGAGAGACTCAATTTTCAGTGAATGTAGCAAACTTCTTGGCTACGCAGATGACTTTGATATTGTAGGCCGAAACTTCGCAACGGCGGAGGCCATCTGCGCTAGACTGAAAGCGGAGGCTAGTAGGATTGGGCTAAAAGTAAATGCGTCGCAGAGCAAATACATAATTGGTAGAGGCTCAAAGAGACGAACGTGCACTTTTCGTGTACGATAATCGTTGGAATCGCTGGTGGCCGGGGTTAACACCAATAAGGAGATCTTGCGACGCATTTAAGAAGAAAATCGAATCTACTTTGTCGCAAAAGTCACAAAACGCTTCCATCCGCTAGCAAACGATAGCCACCGTACGATGCTGACAAGCATAGCATAGCATAAATAGTGATAATTGATGATAAGTGAAAAAGTGCGAATCAGCTATCTTGCTTTCTCCACAATTTCTCAACTTCCCAAACACAGACGACACACACAATCCAGCTACTGCTAAACAATCTCCGTTCGTAGGAATATCGCTTATTGGTGAACGTAGAATGATATAAAAGAGAGCAAACAAACATAATTTGACATTGCTGTTTTGAAGCGCGGTAGTTGGCCTTCACCATTGGTCGGCGATAAGGAAGCAGACAAGACGGAACACGATCAAACGGGACACAAAAGAGTTGGATAGCATCAAAACGATGAGCCTGCTTTTAGATTTTTGCCAGTGCTGTTAAACCTACGGACTTGTTCTATGGATTTAATGGAATTTTGGATTTAGGAATTTTCTACAAACCTTCTACGGATCATGTGCTCGATACCACGGTTTTCCATGAACTTAACGATGCAGCGCAGTGAATAATATTTCTTAAAAAACATAGCTTTGTTTTTTAAGAGCCGAAAGTTAAAAGTTTCTCATAGAGTTCGCCTGAGAAAAAGAAATTAACAGAACAGTACAAAGGCCATGGCTTTTACCTATCGCCAGGACAGGTTCACGTCTACAACCCGCATTGCGTTGGCTAAGCTGCGTCGCCATGCGCCTCTGGGTATGCCTCTTCTACGCAGTGTTGAAGAATTCACAGCAGCAAAAAACTCAATGAGATTTCAAGTACAAGAAATTTCAACCTTGATCACAAGCGCAAAACTCACATATGAATTTCTCTCGCTGTTATACGCGATATCTCTGTTGCTATGCGATGTGAACCAAATTCAGCTGTGAGCATTTTGCTTCATTCTTCCACAGCTGGCATTTCATACAACGAACCAGAGAGCAAAAGAGAATCTACCATCAGAGAAAACAGCAGCAGCGAAAAACGCAGCACACATTCATGAACTAAGATGGCAAACATATTGGCGGAATTTACATTTTTCCTTCGCGGGAATCGACATTTTCTTAACTAGAAAGTAACAAGCCTAATAATAATTAGATTTAGTTTAACTTTGCGATTTATTTAGAGATTCATTCTCTCACGCTCACTCACAGCTACGCATCGCACGAGAAAATGCCTATGCTGTTCAACAAGAAATTTGTATGCATATGTGCATAGCTCCGGGTAGCAGTTGAAGCAAAGCAGAATGTGATCAAGCGGGAAGAAATATGTGTGAGTTTTGTGCTTCTTGCTATGAAAACAGAAAAACACACGCCTGATTTTTTTCTGCATAGGATCAAACTGACATTATTCACAGTTGATTTTGATTTTTGATGAGTTTTGACATTTAGAATTTTTACCATCACTGCTTCTACGTTGTCCCTGCGGATTTCAGTCGAGTGCTTCTCTGCTTTTTTTCTTAGCCATTAATGACATCGACTATGGATATCCAGTTGTTAAGCCACCAGGCAAAAAGCAAAGCCATGGGTATAAGCGTCCTTAAGAACTTGACCCTTCTTTATCGACAGACTTCGCATCCGGTTATTAGAGCACAGAAAAACTAGAGGGCTAGTGTAAACATCCTATAGACTCAATAGCGGCGGCGCCCAGTCGAGATTCGAACCTACGATGAATTGCTTGTTAGACTAGCATGGTACCCCGCGGGCAAGCCACCAGGCACAAATGATATATCGCAGGTAGCGATTAATAAATAGTTGCGATGTCTCCGCTGAGAAGCACAACGTTTCGCAGGCATGCAGCAGTACGGATTTAACATTTGAGTTGAAAATTTGGGGTTTCGTATGAGAGTGATCTGGTTCAAGTGCCAAAGCAAAGGCACCCCTGGCATTCCTGATGCGTTTGGCTATATCAGTCTTGGTAGCACCATCTACTGTTGTCTGGCTACCAAGATATTGAAAGGCGTCCACTTGCTCAACTTGTGGTCCCACTACTGTGAAGTTAGTGCGATTGCCAGTATTCACGTTAGTGCGATTGCCAGTATTCACTAACATAGACCATCTGTTGAACAGCAAACGTTCAGAAACACAACAAAAATGCTATGAAAAGATGATTAAAATACGAAGAGAAGACAGCGAAGGAACGGCGAAGAGACGGTATAATGACGAAAAAATGTGACGAAAATATACGAAAAAGTTATACAATGATGGCGAAAATACATTAAAAAGTTGACAAAAAGACGACGAAATATGACAAAAATACAGCGGACATAACATGAGAATACAATGGAAAGACTACGAAAAATAGTGATAAAAAGAAGAAAAAAAAACATATTTAAAATGATAAAAAAGACCATCAAAATGCGTCAAGAAAGTGATACAACACTTTAAGAGACGAACAGATGTCGAATATTCGAGGGAAAAACAACGATACAACATCGAAAAGACCGTGAAAAGATAAGATTTTTGTTGTCTTGACAGCAAATATGACGATGAAAAAATTATAAAAGGTGACGAACAGATAAGAAAAATGGCGAAACGACAACAAAAGCTAAAACGAAATAAAATAGATGACAGAAACGGTAAAAGCCACTTTATCAAGCGACAATAAATGCCAAAAAGACGTCAAAAACGACAAAAATACGATGAAAAAATGACAAAGACCATCGAAAGCCAATAAAATCACTACAGAGGAATGGAAAAAAGGCGTTGTCGCCCTACGAGGAAAATACAACCAATAGATGATTGGAAGACAGCAAAATGAGATAACAAAAAGACAGCAAAGTAAAGCCTTGGGTTTGAACGTTTTGAAGACATTAACTCCTCTATCGACAAACTGACGACCCTTTTTATCGACAAATTTTGCAGCCGGCTGTACTCTAGTACAGAACAATTACGGAGCTAGAGCAATGCTCCTGTTGACTCTAGCAGCACCGCCTACTGCCTACGGTAGTGGTTTTGTTAGTAAAACATTCGGGTACCAACCGAAAAAGCGTGGGTGCGAGCCTCACCTGCCAATGAACGCCCCTACATATTGTTAGCCTATATATCGAAATTTTCTAGTTCATCGAGTTTATCATTCTTCGCACCAGACACTTCCTAACTCCCAAAAAAGACTCAAATAGCCTCTAAATAGTATCATAACATCTGAAGAATCCAAACCCATCCACTCCATACTGTGCGAAACGCAAGAAAAGTTCAATTTGCTCAATTCAACATAAAATACATAGTAAAACCTAATTAAACCAATTAAAACTAGCTTAAAGGCCGGGTAATAAACTCAAGAAAACATCAATTCATTTAAAAATTTGATGCAATCGATTTCATATCGTGAATAATCCACAAAAGATCCATTCCATCCCCATGACATACACGACAATGCTCGACCACATGTCGCAAAAGTCATGAAGAAGCCTTTGGAAACACTCGAGTGGAATATTTTACTGCATCCCGCCGTATTATCCGAATATTGCACCTTCTCATTACTAGTAGTTTCGATGGATGCAGTACGCAAGTAACAATTAGGGTTTTATTACACTCTTATGATGGCATTTACGACCAAAATTGGTCATGAAAACCGTCATAAGAGTACAATAAAACTCACATTGTTGCCTCTAGGTATGATCGCAGGTCACCGGTTCACTTGTATCGAAGAGATCAAAAATTTGCTCAAAACTTAAATCACCTTAAAAGACAACATATTTTTTCTAGACTGATTTATAAAATTAAATCTGAGTCTGATAATTATGTTTTTGGTAGTAAGCAATGGACTACCAAAAAATTATTTTGGAATTCAATTGTTATGCAATAACATACTTTTGTGTTCAATTGTGCAATAACATACTTTTTTGACCACTAACTTAGTAATATATATTTAAAGTCCACGCTTGTGCACCGAATCAAATATAGACATTGAACTAGTCGATCCGCAAAAAGTACCTCATGGCTTCCACAGCTTTTTTCTTCATCTGATTCTACTCGAACTTTTATAAAACTATCGAGAAAAAGTAACGTCGTCAAACGAGCGCCAAATCCTTCAGGCATAAGCTCTACACAAAGAATCGACCGATCCGTCGACCGATCCGTGGGTTGTATTGAAGCTGTGAATCTTTTACAACCATTGTTCAGCCATGGCCAAGATTTCTAAAATGCAGTCAAAATAAGGTAAGGAACGAGTTAAGCAGTGTTACCTATTTTAATCAGTTGAACATAAATGAGCCGAAAATGCACTTTTTTATTCATTTTTTCAAAATCTTTTGATAGGATCATCTTCACAAATCACTTAACCATACATTTGATTCACACAAACACAATTTACTGGGTTCTCGACAAGAAATATTATGAATTAAAAATTGTTGTCCAAAAACGTACATTTTTCAGCTGCTGAAGGCAATCGCCACCTCGCTACTAACGAATCCATCACATTTTCAGCATTGATTACAACCACTCTAAAAGTCAAGCACTCAATTGTCACATACCATATTATTCACTATCTTTTTACCTTTGTTATACTATAACAAAGGTTTAAAAATTGGTCGAAAAACACGAAATTGATCCGAGGCCCGGAGGGCCAAGTCACATATACCGATCGATAGGGTTCGACGATTTGAGCAATGTCTGTGTGTGTGTGTGTGTGTGTGTGTGTGTGTGTGTGTGTGTGTGTGTGTGTGTGTGTGTGTGTGTGTGTGTGTGTGTGTGTGTGTGTGTGTGTGTGTGTGTGTGTGTGTGTGTGTGTGTGTGTGTGTGTGTGTGTGTGTGTGTGTGTGTGTGTGTGTGTGTGTGTGTGTGTGTGTGTGTGTGTGTGTGTGTGTGTGTGTGTGTGTGTGTGTGTGTGTGTGTGTGTGTGTGTGTGTGTGTGTGTGTGTGTGTGTGTGTGTGTGTGTGTGTGTGTGTGTGTGTGTGTGTGTGTGTGTGTGTGTGTGTGTGTGTGTGTGTGTGTGTGTGTGTGTGTGTGTGTGTGTGTGTGTGTGTGTGTGTGTGTGTGTGTGTGTGTGTGTGTGTGTGTGTGTGTGTGTGTGTGTGTGTGTGTGTGTGTGTGTGTGTGTGTGTGTGTGTGTGTGTGTGTGTGTGTGTGTGTGTGTGTGTGTGTGTGTGTGTGTGTGTGTGTGTGTGTGTGTGTGTGTGTGTGTGTGTGTGTGTGTGTGTGTGTGTGTGTGTGTGTGTGTGTGTGTGTGTGTGTGTGTGTGTGTGTGTGTGTGTGTGTGTGTGTGTGTGTGTGTGTGTGTGTGTGTGTGTGTGTGTGTGTGTGTGTGTGTGTGTGTGTGTGTGTGTGTGTGTGTGTGTGTGTGTGTGTGTGTGTGTGTGTGTGTGTGTGTGTGTGTGTGTGTGTGTGTGTGTGTGTGTGTGTGTGTATGTAATGATTTTTTCTATCGCCTGTTTCTCAGAGATGGCTGAACCGAATGGTTCGCTATTACTTTTGTTTGAAAGGTGTTATTGTCTAGTAGATCACTATTGAGTTACTTCGTGATACGACGTTTCGTTTAAAAGTTATAAGCAAAAATGTGAAAAATACGTGACACGGGTTTCTTCGAAACTACATGACCGATTTCATCGATCTTAGTATCAAATGAAAGCCCTTATTAAAGGTAAATTGTTCAGGAATTTTTAATTGAAAACAAACAAGTAGTTTAAAAGTTATGCTTAAAAAACCTGTTTTGACAAGGTAATAATTATCGCCTGTTTCTTAGAGATGGCCAAACCGATTTATGCGCTATTAGTCTCATTCGAAAGATAATATATCCTAATAGATCACTATTGAATGGTTTTTTGATTGGACGTTTAATTTGAAAGTTATGAGCAACCGTATACACCACACCAAAATTAACAATAATTTATAATGATTTTAACCAAGATAATTTACCTAATTTCAATTATTTTAATATCAAACGAGAGGTTTTGACACTACGAATATATATGCAAAATTTCATAAGAATTGGTTTTACCGGTTAAAATATATTAACCGTCGAACACTCGCGCCAACTTTTGTAACACAGTTACTCGCACTCAAAATAGCCCCAAACCAAAGAAAACGTGTGCACTAGAGTTTTGACTGGGAAAACTTGGTTCTAGGTTTATCGAACCTTTGGAAGAGTTTCTTGAAATTGAAAGCTCTATCGTCTGGTGAAATTTAAATTTTTATTAATCCCCCTAAAAGTGAAATAAAAAAAATATTTTTCTTCAGTGTCAATATAACACATTGATGTGTTCTACAAAGTTATAGAGCATATTATTACAAGAAATTTTGCTAAAGATAGTAACCTTCTATCTCTGCAGCGAAGATAGAAATATCTTATTTATTGTATATGAATTTGTAAAATCAGTTTTTCTATTTTTGCTCCTTTTGTAATTGTTGTATGACTTTTTCATGTACTACAAAATTGTACAAATAGTAAAAATACACAACTTTGCTGAAAATAGTATACCTGTATGTTTGCTTGTTTAGGAACTGTAGAACTTTGATTATAAAGAATACCCTAATTTTGACTCCGAATTACTCGACTACCAGCAGACGGATACATTTTAAACATTTTACATTTGCTGATAGTTTTGCTGCATACATTTTCCCAACAATTTAAATTATTAATGCATTGAATAATTATGACGTTTTGCTCACAATAAGTTTGTTGAAGAATATACGTTAGTTAAACAACGATTTGTAACTTTACAACAATATGGCGTTGAAAAACCTACACGTGTTGTATAAAATACAACAGGGTGAGTTCATAAAAATTGATGAAAATTATTCAAGAAAACTCTATTGATGTGATTCAAATAGAATGGCATTACAGGAAACTATGCATAGTTCAAAAACCTATAAACTAGACCTTTACTAGACAATGTATATGCTAAAGGATAAGATTTCCTCTTACAACTTACTATTATTTGCACTTACTCAGATTAATAACAACTTACTTATCCTTACTCAGCAATTTCATGAAAAAAGGATCCATCGAAATTTAAAAGTGTTCCTATTTTGTTCAAATTTTGCAAACTTTTTCAATTTGCAAAAATTTTATGTAAACCAGCACACTACGCAACGATAACTAATAGATGAATTATGTTCCGAAGACGTGTCGATTTCTATCTCAAATAGCAAGTAAGACCGTATAACAACCCAAGTAACACTTGCAACATGTTTTTTAGAAAAATATTCAGAAAACAGTTGCATTTAAATTATAAATAAGTTTCATGGAAAACAAGATGTTATAAAAATGTTTTATTTCTAACGCCGATGTTTTCAGCCAGAATGACAGGTTAAAGTTGCATTTCGGTTGTAAAGCTAAGTTTTTATTGAACATTTACAACTGAGTATTCGCGTTGACGAACGTAAGCTGGTGCCACCTCCAAAAGTTTACTGTAGGGGTGAAGCGGAATAGGGATTTCTTAAAGAGCGCAAGAGATCGCAACATTTTGGCAGATTTTCACCCACACGTACATACGGCCATTTCTATGAGTGTGCAAGAGATCGTTTAATGCCGTCAACGCGAATTCGCGACTACGAAAGTAAAAGAGATTTCTAAGCCTGTTCGCACTCACACGAAACTCCATGCCAAATTGTCAAAACTTACGTGAAAACAAAAGCAAAAATACTTCCTTCTCTTTTTTTCTCACACAAAAATCAAACCAATATCAGCAACTTCGTAGTGGCGAATTGCCGGCATTGAACAGCGGCGAAGCGATGACAATGAGTACAGCACAGATCCATAACTTTGACACATTTTCGCAACATTGCAATATTTTATTGAGCTTAAATGCTCCAATTTATGAGTATTCTGGGTATTTTTTGAGCGCAATTTAAGTTCATTCACAAATAAAAATTAACTGTGAATCAGTTGTAAGTTAACGCGAAACAAAATGTATACAGTAAAGCTTTTTATTGGTTTCGAATTTTTCGGTTATCGGTGTGCTCATTTGAACGCAATCTTGTATAAACATGGCCGATGACTGCGCCAAAATATAATGCAATAGATCATTATTTTTGTGTCGTAGAATGATTTTATATATACAAGGGACATATAACATAATTAATATAAAATATCCCACCGGTTTTCAAAGAGATTAGCATGTTTTGTGAGATTGTCAAAAAATGATATTTATTTCGATTCCACTCAACTTTTGCTTATAAAAGTAAATCTTGAGCGCATCAATTTTTCGGAAGTAGAATGGCAAAGTTCACGATAAATTTAAAATTGCACTTTAGTTTGGGTTATTTGAAGGCTACAATGTTGCTTTGAGTGATTGATGAATTACCGAAATATAACTTTAGCCATTTTATTTTGCGAAAAATGTCTGTCATTATTTGCTTGTAAATGTAAATATAACTTCAGGGAAATATCAGAAAAAAAAATTCCTGTCAACAGCGCGATTAAGCTTTTTAGTTGGTAGTACAAAAACCATGCAACGCATAGGCGTCACTTTGAAATATTTCACAAACATGTTATATTTTAGCTCGTTTCTTGCGCTGCTTCAGTGTTAATCCGATCGTAATTAAGTATGTGGAAACGAAAGGTTAGCAATTCGATTTGTTTTAAATCCGTTGTCAATTCTTATTTAAAACCAAGTGTGTTACTTGGGAAAGGTTCCTTTCACCACTAGGTGGATTAAATCGGGTTTTTCTATTATCTAAGGCTTTGTCTCTAGCCGAAAGTTTTATTATTTTCTAACAAAACTGTAAACAAATTCTGAATTGACGGAACCTGTTCACCAGTAGCAGCAGCTGCAGCATAGCTGATGAACTATCGTGTTGCCAAGACATTGTTTCGGTTCTGGAAATAAGAATTATAGGTTTGAAATTAACTGAAACCTCCAATGGTGAAAACGTTGTTCAATACTTTCAAGAGAAATGTATGTTCATAATTATTTTTTCTTTATTAAAAACAACAGAAAAGACAGCTTTTTCAATAATTTTCCCAGATTTTCTCAGTGATTTAATGAAGCAACGATGTGTTTCAATGTTATTTGCTTTGACAACACTGTTCGGAGTCGGGCCGTGTGTAGTGCTATGTTTACCTCTTTTGTTCTCCCACCATCCTTATGAACAGCGAGTGAGACGTCAAACTCGCAGTTTCCCATAAGAACATTAGAGAATAAAAGAGACGACGAATACCGTTTGCCGAACGGTGCGGTGAGTGTATGCCCCGATAAACAATTTAGACAGATGGCATTTTACACATCTATGCCGATTACGCATCAGATGGCGATTAGTAGGTCGCGGATAGGAACGCGAACTTACTGAATAGGGGGAAAAGTTCGGGGGATTTTTTATGGGAACGTAAAAAAATTCAGATTTCAGGATTGCTTAAAAAAGCACCTTGCGGGTGAAAATATGTTCGGTCTGATCAAAATTAGTTCCACCACTCCAACTTTTAAAGCGAAAAATCAAAAGTTTAGCTCAACAATAGTATCTTCCGATAGTAACAGCTTGAAGAACTAAAGATAGCAAGAAGATTGGTATGCTGATATCCCCCACTTAGTCAACCCATCGCTTGTAATAAGGTAAAATAATCAGTGACCCGCTTAGACTGCTTAAAACTGGTTCTTTACCCTAGGTACGTGTTTCGGTGTTGAAGCTCAAGCAAGCAAATGGTAGATTGCTGTTTGTGAGCTCTTTACGCGGGAGTATAGCGAGTATATTCCTGCTCGCTATTGGTGATCTAATGGTGTAGTAATCAATTCCAGTCAGACGACGATGGACCTTCTGGACTTTGGCTTTTGGACCTAGTCAAGTATGCATGGGCCATAATAGAGGGTTACGACCACCTTGTCTAGCATTAAGACACGATGTGATAAGTACGGCGAGAATCATGTGGATGATACCTGCGTAAAATATGCTTAACAGTTTCTGTTGTGGAGACTTCACGTGAGGACTTGCTATGCTCCACTTGTAAATTTTGCGGTGATAAAATCTGACGATCCACTCAAGAGATCTTCTCCAGAGAGGAAAAATGTTTCTTTGCTTTTCTAGAATGCGCTGGAGATATCCCGAAGCTATTCCACTTACCCCAATACCTACATAGGAAAGAAAAAAAACGTTGCAAAAGACCAAAGCAAACTTCTCTAGAACCTGCGATATTCAATTCATACTGTTGGTTCATTTTCATCTAAGGTTCAGCCAGAATACGAACTTCTGAAATTTTCAGAATGCAAATTTCTTATCTACCGTTAGAACGTTTTTGAAGCGAATGGTTGTAAAATTGCCTCTCCTTGCAGTGATTGTACGTCGGTCGAGGTGGGGGATTTAACCAACATTTTGCAGTGGAACTGCTCAAGTATAAAACTATAAACTGTATCTTTCAAAATAATGTGTAATCATTTTAAATCATTTTCTCTTTGTGAATTCTTACCGAATTCTAATGTTTATCTCAACTTCGAGGTATGAACGAGGTATCTATAGAGAAATCCGTTTGGGGATCAAAAAGTGCTATTCTTTGCTTTTCGAATTAACGTCCCATCTATCCCACACGCTACGTCTGAAAGCTCGCAGCTTATGGCAACTTTGATGTACATAAAATTTTCTTTCACAATTTGTTAGAACAGGTCTTCACCCCGCGTTTTCCGGGGATTCTTACAAATTATTGCACAACTATTTCTTATTCGACCTTGTCATTAGTCACTACTGGTGCAAAACATGTCTATAGTATATGTAGGTAGAATCGCTAGAAAACTTTTCTAGTCAAAAGGCGTATTTTTAATTTAAGTAAAGACTGGCAGTATAACCTGATATGTCTCGGTGAGTTTTTGCGGGCTTTTGTTAATCACTGCTTCCGATGCTTCATTAGCACCTGGCTGGTGACCTTCCAATTGGACACTTCAAACTTCGCAGTTAATATCAATAGTGGTCGTCAAACTATCAGGATTCACAAAAAGAGCTGAAGTGAAAATCTAATCTGAATAATATTCGCCAATATGTAAAAATAGCTAATGTTTTAGAATTAAATTAAAAAAAAAATCTGAACGCTATTCCATTTTCCTCAACGGAAATTCCAGTAATCCGGTTCCCTGCCTCCCCTACACGTTACCTAACGACGACGCGACGAGCCGCTAAAGTGGACAGCGATAATCATCGTATTTTAAACAATGCAGAGACCGTACAGAAAACAAGTTTTCAGAGAATTCACTCCCCGGCCGTAGAAGAGCATTTCGCTTACAGGTTAGAGCGCATCAACGTCCAGTCCACCTCCAGCTCTCAGTCAGAACCGTGCATTGACTCGATACGGGATTCCTACCGCGAAAGGAACAAAGGAAACTATGAAGCTGTGGATACTTTCAGTAGTGTTAACAATCATTCAAAATGGTATATTTAATATATAAATAAATAAGAGAAATTTATGGTTTACAAAACTTTCTTCAACAGGACTATGTCAATCAACCAACAACGCAATCAATTCTCATGTGGTAAGAATACGATGCTTTAAGATTTCCAGAAGAGTAAAATTTCCAAATGAATAGATTCAAATTGGTATAACGCAATCGGATGGAACAGTGAACTTTTTCTGCGGCGGTTCCTATATCGGAGAAAAATCAGTGGTTTTTGGTGCACATTGTACAAACAAGCATGGGTAGTAAAACATATCGAAAGGCACAAGAATGCTTGTACATCAAAGAGCTTTCATGTTATTTTCCCCCCAGGCGCCTACCAGATGTGGTTCAGTTCGGAAAGACACTTCAGCGCACTTTCAACGTTCCCATCGAAAACGTTACCGTCCATTATCGGTACAAGCCGCAATTCGATTACCACAATATGGCCGTTGCTCAACTGAAACAGAACCCACAACTCGTATCTCGAGAAGCCATCAAGCCGGCTTGTATCTTAAAGTGGCACCCCAAGTCCAACACCGAAGTACAACTGATTGGAACCATTAACGAACAGTTCGAGCAAACAAACCTACTGGCAGTCGGTTCCGACAAATGCCACGAGTACTACAATCCTAATCGAAAGCTGCGGTTTGGGGTACTGCTGTGCTGTTTTTGTGCCAAAAATTCCTACACAGATCGTTGCACGGTACAGTTACGGGACATGTCATAATTCGAATTTATTTTAAAGCCATCATTATTCTAGGATCAGCATAGTTCACCGCTACAGATAATTCAAAGGCGCTCCGGGAAGAATATCCCCTATCTCGTTGGACACAAATCGGTGGGAAAATCCTGCGGTACAGGAGTTCCGGCAATTTACACGCGCTACGGATCGTACTATGAGTGGCTGGAGACAGTAACCGGAATTAAATACAACAAAAATGGTAACATTATTTTATAGTGACTTTTTTTAAAACAATATAAAAACAATTGTTTATTATTCTTTTAGCGTGCACATCACGGTACTAACGTTTCGCTAAAATATTTATAAAACAATACACTACGTAAGTCACTGACAAGCAGACAGAGGCGAGTAAGATCTGATGGGATCTCGCAATTAAACTGTGTGTTTTACGTGAATCCCACGAATGCAGTGCCAACAAAGAGATGCTAAGTTTGTCAGCCTCAGCTCTAGCTAATCTGTCGAAATCTGATCCTGAACGCGAGAATCGGTGCAACCGATTAAATATTTGTTTTGGTTCAGGTTCAAGCAAACGAAAGAGTGTTGTCAGCGCGTGTTAGATTTCGTTTCTTTTTAATTGCCACTTTTCATCCGTAATACAAAACATCTTATGTGCAGTTGCTTCTAGCGTTAAACGATTGTGACATGAAAAAATCAACGGTTGCCATATAGTTCGTGAGACTATACTTGCCAGCAAAACATACAGAAATACTTAAGATATGCACCCAGGAAACTTAATTGATAAACCTAACTGTAAAGTTCGTTACGATAATCAAATTACTAATCTCTCTGCGGTCATTGACATACTTAGTCCTATGAAATACCTATTTAAATAAATACTCAAAAAGATTTTTTTTTTGTAAAAAGTCTGAATTTTACCCAAGTTATTTCGCAATTCGCAGCAATGTAAAATACGGAATCGGGAAGACATTATCTTATTTTTATAACGGTAGTTTTTTACAATCGACGGAGGGAACGAGGAAAGAATGTAATGAAGGTGTTGGTAGTATTTCAGGAACGACAAAGCGTGAAGGGGTAATAGCAGAAAATTAGCTAAGGAAGGATCATTAAAACAATGCTTATAAAGTTTGTATAGCATTCCTCTTTACCCAAACTGGGGGATCCGCGGATCGAACTGAGCTATAATAGGAGACAATTAGAATCAAATTAGAACCCGAACCCCAAGAATGGTAGTGGTAGCAAACACAGTATCACAGAACCAAACAATGCCAGGATAGTAGTTACCCATTCATGCGCAACCCAGCATTTCGATTCGAGATCGGAAGGCATTGGAACCGGAATAACAAACAGAATATCGCGGTCTCGCGCAAGGAAGCTGTACAGGAAGTGAAATACCAGATTGTAAAAAGAAACGAAATAAGAACCGATAATTGTTACTCCAATGATCCTCCCGCAAACTAATTTTCCATTTTTGCCCTTCACGTCTTGTCTCACCTTAGAGATATTATCAACAGCTTTGTTTCTTTACTTTCGTCTATAATGTTTTTCGTCTGTTGAAAAGACTACTGGTATAAAAAAAGATACAAGTCATTCCAAAAAATCGAAAAATGCGAGCGTCACGAAAAATGATAGATTTTGGGCGCTAATAGCTCAGCGGTTTTCCGATCGATTTTCAATATTCTTACACCAATCGATTAGAAAATCTTCTAAGAATTGACCCAAATGAAGAAAAGTATGGATTCTTGATGTTGAACTATTGAAAAATTGAAAATAATAAACCTGTTTTACCAGAATTCTCGCTTCGTGATTGGTTGGAAGATTCTTTGCAATGGTCTAAACCTATACCAATTTGATATCTGTGCTTGGGAAGTAAGCCAAAGCAAGTGACAAAGTTTCCTCATTTCAACAAGATTTCTTAACATCGCGATTAAACCTAGACCATTTTGATGTCCTTGCTTGGGAAGTACGCCAAAAAGAGTGACGAAGTCCCCTCGTGCCAACAGATTTCTTACGAACGCGATTAAACCTAGTCCAATTTGATGTCTGTGTTAGGGAAATGTGCCAGAAAAAATGGTACAAGTTCGTTGTCCCAACAGATCGCAAATTCTTTACTGCGAGACGATTAAACCTAGGCGAATTTGATACCTGTGTTGGAAAAATGTGCTACAGCTGTAGTGTTCGGTTATAATACGACTCTGTATGAATACGCATGCTTGCCGTTTCATTAGAAGTGTAGTGAAAAGATGGGCTGTTGATAAAATAGCATTGAATTGGTAAAATCCCTTCAACGTGGAGAACCATAGGTAATAAAAACAATCTTTAATTTCTGTAAGGTAGCAGGAAACCAATAGTTTGTGTTTGATTTTGTTAAATTGTTTTCAAATGCACAAGCTTTAAGAGAATCGAACGTATGCAATGTTACTACTTTGATAAATGTTACATTCAACTAGGGCTGTCTAACCGGTAGTACCGGTAGTACCGAAACCGGTAATACCGACCAATTTTTGGATACCGAAATACCGGTTTTGGCAAAGCAAAAAACCGGTATTTCCGGTATTTTCTAATATCTTAGTTTTTTCAAACTCCTTATTCGAAGAAGAACTAAGTTTGATGGAAGATTGTAAAACTCATAGAAAAATGACATTCTGCGACTACCAACAATGAAGAAGGTGAAGTTGTAGGTCAAATAATTATAGCTCTTGAACCCGTTTAAGGCACAGTAGAGCATCTTAGCCGTAAAAAAGTTTCATAGTAGTCAGACGTCGCGTTTCAATTTATTTTTGAACAACTTGATATTTAAAAGCCAGCAAATTTTTCGAAGTTATAACTAATTTAGGCAACAAGATCAGGGCCCAGCAACGTCACTTATAAGTGATTTTTCAAATAGCTACTCAACAATGAAGTAATAAAGCTTTAGTTTCGACTGAAACAACGCCTCTCCGTTTTAAAACTGGCTTCAATCAGCCTCAATAAAACGGTTTTCACTTTATAATGTCGACCGATTTTAAAGTTTCGTTTGTCAAATCAAATGTCTATCAAATATTCAGTAGAAGGCTAGCAACTTTGAATGCAATTGAATTGAATTTAAGTACCATTTCTGACAATTTAGCAAATATTATAATTAACCTACTCAACATCGACAAATCGTGCCTGACTGTCAATCGTAGTCATTTGAAATAGTCACCAACTTCAGCTAAAGCTTACCTAAAACGTTCTGTTCATCACATGAAACAAATCGCTTCATGTACCTATAAAGCGAAGGTAAGAGAAAGTCAGCTTCATTTAATTGTTTCGAGGATGCCGAGCCCTAGTCAGAATACGGGAATATTTCCGCTTTTCGGGCATTCTTGCCATTAAAGGATCTGCCAGGAAAGACTTTGGAATATTTTTCAAGTATTTCGAGTGATACATTGATCAAAAAAGCAGATAAAATTTCCAAGCTCTGCGAATAGTGAGATTGATAATAGAGAAGAAAAATGTCTGTGAACGATGATGAAGAGGATGACGCTATGCAAGGGTTCTGCTCTGGGGATGCAGGAAAATTCGTGAAGAGACAATAGGAGTCCGGGGCATTTAATATGCTGGAAGCTACATTACCGGGACATTTAAAAATAGTTAAAAGCAGGTTTCCCTACTATAAATTTGAATAAATGAAAGAAAAATTCCTGATGCGCTTAGGGCCGTTTGTCAGACTTCGATGAAAGCAGAAATTTTCGTTGGAAGCGCTGGCAATAAAATCTAGCAAGGGAAATAAATCACTAAGCGTATTATATCTGCTTAAATTCTACTTTGCTAAGGAACAATACTGAAACTAAAGATTGAAAATAGAGACATTTACTGAAAAACATTGACATTTCTATTGATTCCGAATAATCTGCCAATACCGGTTTTTTACCGGTACTACCGGTATTTTCTACGCCAATACCGAAATACCGGTTTTCACCAAAAGCACTCAATACCGACAGCCCTACATACAACGCATGTAGCATGTATACATGAAGAATCGAATGATTACAAGCATGAATATAGGAGACTAGACCACTGCGACCAGCATTTAGATCTATTGTGGTATACAAGCATGAATACATGCTACTATCACTACAAAGAGACTTACGTAGTCCTGCGTCACCTATATATGCGGTCGTGTCTTGTACACAACCCCTCTGATTTTTTGTTTTTAAAAAAGCATTGTTGCTGGTACCAACTACGAATTTATGCTCCTGTTTATTCTATGATAAGCCCTTTGTTTGTTCCTTTTTATTATATTCACATTGCTTTTCGAATACACTCAAATCTCATTTTACGTCCACTATTGGAGGGACGTAAAAAAATCGGTCGTAAAAAAAGGAGACGTTATTTCAAATTTAAGACGTATAAAAAAAGACGTTATTTTGAATTTCCCGACATAGGGCCCTATTCTCACCATCACCTCACTCACCTCACTTCTCTCACGCGCCATATTCTTACAGTCACCTTCACCTCACCTTATAGGTCCCATTTGATTTACACAGTCACCAACGTCGGCGGAGTCACCTAGGTGATTTTCAGAAACGTAAATTGTGCTCTCACCTAAAAAGTTTAGATGAGGTAACTGTGAGAATAGGGCCCATTACCTCATGGTATTTGACAAAGACGTTAACTTAAATTTTGGACGTAGAAAAAGAGGACGCTAATTCGAATTTTTGACGTCAAAATAGGAGACGGTAATTCAAATTTTTTACGTGAAAAAAGGGACTGTAAGTTGAAGTTTTGGCTGTAAAAAGAGGAACGTTAATTCAAATTTTGGACGTGAAAAGAGAGGGCAATAATTTAAACTTTGGACGTAAAAGGGGACGTTAATTTAAACTTTGGACGTAAAAAAGGACGGTAATTCAAATTTTATGATATTACCTAATGGTATTTGACAAAGACGGTAATTCAGATTTTTGGACGTAAACAAAGGACGTCAATTCGAATTTTGGACGTCAAAAGATAGGACGTTAATGCAAATTTTAGTGGTAAAAAGAAAAGACGTTATTTCAAATTTCTTGACATTACCTCATGGTATATGACAAGGAAGTAAACTCAAATTTTGGACGTAAAAAGAGAGGACGTTAATTCAAACTTTGGACATAAAAAAGGACGTTAATTTTGAATGTGAAAAGAAAAGACGTTATTTCGAGTTTCCTGATATTACCTAATGGCATTTGACAAAAACGTTAATTCAAATTTTGGACCTCAAAAGAGATGACGTTAATTCAAATTTTGGATGTAAAAAGAAAAGAATTTATTTCGAATTTCCTGACATTACCTCATGGTATTGGACTAGAACGTTAATTCAACTTTCAGCAGTAAAAAAGTGACCGAAAAAAGTAATTATTAGTTTAGTTTAGTTTATTTGCTCACAAAAAAACATACAAAAAAAATATTACGTAATGAATGAACGTAAAAAGAGATTCTAGTGTACAACTTTAATTCAGTAAATCACCCTTATGTTTTGTTTTGAACATTTCAATTGTTTAAAGAGCGCTACGATAAAAAATTGGTCGACTTAAATGTGACGCAATTTTATTAATTTCGAATACATTTAATTTTTGGTATTTACTTTTCGGCTATCAGACAAAGATGGCCTAGAAACAATCCTTTCTTTGCCATCCGTTTCATTACAAGTAACAACAAAACACCATGCGTGTCCATTGCTCATTAAGGGGGCGTAGTACTTTTTCAGCTTAAAAAAATCGAAATTTTTTTTATTGATTATTTCGAAAGATTAACATTTTGACCATATGTGTTTCAAGTCATTTCAATGAATTCCAAAAATTGACAAAGTTACAGCTATTTGTATCGCGCATGTCTGGAGCGATTACACGGCGAATAAAAAGTTCAACGTCGTTTTTCTCGAAACCAGGTTTTGAAAGTCGGTACCATAAATATCTCAAGAACGGCTCAAGCAATTCTCATGATTCTTTTTTTGTTTTAAAGCCAACAAAATTATCTAGTGTTTGACCCATCCTTTTTTTGATATTACTATTTTTGTATTTTTTAGAAATGTTTAGTCAATTTTTTCGACTAAAAACCTTACTTTTATGTTTGAATGTCCGCCATTTTGTTATGCGTTCGAATTTTAAAAAAAGGATGGGTCAAACACGAGATAATTTAATATACTTTCATGTCGTTTTGGAATTTTTCAATTTGGATAAGACCCCCAGCGCCAATCCATGGTACTGCAAATCATGTTTTTTTCGAACGATCATGTTCAAGGAGCCGTAGGGGAGAGGGGAAGAGGTTCACATATGCGAACAAAATTGTAAATATTAGTATAAAGTGCAATGTTTGGAATGCAAAAAACCCGAATCGATTCGCTTTTCAGTTATCGAGAATAAAATATTTGAAATTAGGCAAAAAATATGGTGTAAAAAGTACTATGTCCCCTTAACAACTTTGTATTTTTAAAAAATTGGATTTAAAAAAATAAAAATTAGACATTTTTGAAATTATGACACTGCAGAAGAGTCTCAGCCTTTCAGAAAAAATAAAAAATGGAGATTTTTTAAATACATGAAAGGAAAGAAAAAAAATTGTAACCAAAAAACAATGTCAACTTTGGAATAGGTTACATTTTTTCTGAAAAGCTTTTATAAAAATCTTTCATTTTCTACCAAAATTGTTGAAATCAGTTCGAAAATTATGATTTTTTCAAAAGCGAAATTTTGGCAAAATGATGATTTTAGGACCACCTAGAATAAGAACGAAGCACTTTAAGCGGCGCCAAACAAGAATACACTTGTCTGTTTTCTGAAGTTCTGAAGTGAGTTTTCTGAAAAAAAAACCTGTACATAAACTTGTAACAACTCCGATTTTGTTACAATTTAAATTTTTACTTTTAAAGTTCGACAGATTTTTTGCATGGAATTGCTTTATGATAAGAAAGCGGCTCCAAATAGCGACAATAAACAAAACCAGACAGCCTAAACACGATCCCGGAAACTGTACACAACAATATAGACTAAATTCGTTGCGCATGGTTATCAGGCTTGGTTTTGCTCACCAGATCAAGCAATCTACTTCTCATAACAGCCAAGTGCTTTAACTTTTTGCGCAATCACTTGCTCTTTCACCGAACTCATCTTGCGCAGAAGGAGCACAATTACAGGCAGAACTAATCTTTTCTTCACCCACTGGAGACAAACAGACTATTTGCTCCATATGACCGTATCCCAAAGAGAATAGTGGACAGGCATTTATATGGACTGAAACGATTTGCTTCGTGACCTTGAGAGTAAGCATTCGGTAGTGTTTCGACGCGAAAAGAAAGATGAAACAAAACCGACGCTCATTCGGGAGCAGAGCAGAGTAGTAAAGCGCTACAAAATAAAAAAAAACTCGTCGCTTGTCGGTGAAGGTAACATCCGACTGACGGAGAGCAAATCGAATCGTCTTCTGCACTTTGCCAGTTTGACGCCGAAAATTCAGATTTCTTTTAGAACACGGCAGAAACCTGGTGGTGACCGATACTTAAACCTGCGTCAAAGCAAACTTCAAACAATTTCCTTGGCAGGAGCCTTATACAATTGTGAAAATGTGGCAGATATTTTCAAACACATAAAAATGGAGAAGTTTGCTGGGGAATATCTGATGTGACAATGATGTGATGTGGCTTTCCTGCTCGTCCTATGGCTAGAAAAGCAACATTTTCAATAAACCGGGACCGTCAACCAAGAAATTTATATGAACGAGTGACACTGGAAAAACCGACTGC
This sequence comes from Sabethes cyaneus, assembly GCF_943734655.1. Classification (NCBI taxonomy): domain Eukaryota; kingdom Metazoa; phylum Arthropoda; class Insecta; order Diptera; family Culicidae; genus Sabethes; species Sabethes cyaneus. Next base: position 210,689,060 of record NC_071355.1, read on the forward strand.
TGGCTTTCCTGAAGTAGCATAATTGTCCCGTGCTGTTTTGGCCAGATTTGGCTTACAGGTTGTACCTAACGATAATAATCCTCCCAACCCGGGGACGCAGCCAGCCGTTAGTGTAGGAAAATGGCAGGGATAGTGCTATGATTCTATTAAATCTAATAGACCCCCCCCCCCCCCCCCCCCCCGTTAAGATTCTAGTATAGGACGACTGGTTTGTTAATTCAATGTCGTGCCTCGAAGGGCAATTGGAAGGCTTGCTTTTTTGTATACTAATTGAACTTTAAAATGAAACATAATTTGATTCATTCAATAACAAATTTTAATCAGTTTACGCGTATGCTTGTGACTTAGCTCACAGTTTGACGCCAAATCCCGTCTAATGGCAAAAGGCCGTTTCATTTTCAAGGCGAGAGCAAAGAGCTGGGAGAACTTATTAGAGTCATCAATCTTGAGTGTGCTTACATAAAGACAATGACGCGATGAAGTCTTGACCCCCCTGTAACTCCCCATATAGGAGGTGTCTGGGAACGCGTGGTCCGCTCAGTCAAGGAAGCTTTGAGAAAACTGCAAGACAATCTGCTGACGAATGAAGTATCGGAAGACAGTCATCATGGAAAAGAAAATCTCGCGACCACTAACGAAAGTGTCATGGGACGTAAATGAAGCGAATGCACTGGCTCCGAACCACTTTCTTCGGGGACCACCATCTGATCAAAGTAACATAGCTATTCTATCACAAGTCTAACAAACCAGTCGTCGTATGTTCGAATTTCGGCTGGGCGGTGTATTTGCTAGAGTCAGTAGGACCACTGCACTAGCTCCGTAATTGTCCTATACTCTAACAGCCGGCTGAGAGTCTTTCGATAAGGAAGAGTCAAGTCTCAGTAAGTCGTTTAAGCCTTAAGCTTTTTAGCTATTCTATCTCAACATCCTTCTGAAGTTGATGTTTAATAACATACACTCTCATCCGACACCTGCCGCTTTTGTAACTCTGAACCTGAAAGTTCAGCGCATCTGCTCTGCAATTGCGGGGCTCTTGCATTATCAAGGCTCAACTCGTTCGGAAGTGTCCTTCTTACTCCATATCAGGTATGGAGCCTAAATCCCAAAACGGTCATTGGCTTTATCGACCATGTAGTACCGAATTGCGGCACAGGACTACAACTATCCGCCGCAACTCCATCAATAGGTATGAACAGTCGGTAAACTTTTCTGTGTTTTTCTCTATCAATGACGTTTAAGAAAATCTGCGTATATCGTAATTTTTATGACTGTGTGATTGTTAATAGTATGGGAAACCATCATTAGGACGACTGTATTCTGTTGATGTTGAATTAATAAATAGCAGTCCATAAGCTGTGTACAGCAGTCCGGCCACAAAACACGATCATTAAGAATGTCGCAGTGGCCTTTTTACACAATGCCCTTCTGGCATATAAAAAAACGTACACTGGGTGTACAGAAAAAAAATTGACAACGTTGTCAGTTGAGTTGCAGAAGTTAAGGCGAAAACAGTCAAGCAGCTACGCTAGATGTTTTGTTCGTCTTATTAGCTTAACCACGGAGCGAAGAAGTTGGACATCGTGAGGCACTTCGTATCCACCGGATAGTCGATCCGGCATTTACCACATCCCCCCACCCTAAACGTCTGATTTAAGGAAAATTTGTTCCAATGGGTTTCATCTTTTGTAGTTTCTGTACGTCGACAGCCAAAATTGGTTCATTTTTTAGTGCATACGTTAGGATTTTGGCCTCTTATTTATTACGTGATGTTGTGAAGTGTGTGTGTGTGGTGAAACACTTGGAAAACTCCAGAAGAAATTTTTACGGGTTTCTCGTTCATCGCTAATTTCATAGCATAAGTAACTCTTGGGCGAATCGTCGTAGAACCATGATCTAATTCTTAGAAAAAAGTTTTCATGTTCGACGATTCAACTGCTCGAAATTACTCAGAAAATGCCTGAGAATAAAAATTATTCTTAAATAGGATCAATTTGCGACACATTTAAAAGGTTTGCTCATGTTCGTAACAAAAATCATATTCCATTACGACAGCTGGCTGCTGCATACGGCTCATTTCAACATTTTCCGATTTTAGGTTATAGTCCGATCCTCAGAAAAAAAAAAGACAAAAACATATACCGCCCGAAAGCGAAGCGTTGTGGCAAACTGGTTGCATTATGTTAAACCACAACAGATCTGTATTTGAAACAGTAACATAAACACAATAATTCTCAAGCATAACCGCCGAATGGAAACTGCCTATCGAGCAGCATTTTCCGAACTCTAATCGGCCTGACATTTGATTGCTGCCTTCCGACAAGAATTTCCTCTGCCTAGGGTACGGTTCCCGGTAATTTTATATGATTGCCCTTTTTTCACGCCATTTTCGCCTTCCACTTGCCCTTCTACATCATCCTTCGCCCACTGACACACAAGACTGATTTGCTCGCCCTTTAGTTGCGCGGTGAAACCAAAGCCGAAGGGAAATACCATCAGGAAGTTTGCACATGAACAAACCCACTGTGTAAACAATGTTTAGAGAGCAAAGTTCTTTTTTGTGCCGTTCACCGGGATGCTGCTGTTCAAGTGAAGATAAAAGAACCCATCGGGTTTTTTACTGACTTTGGCGGAAAATGTGCTATCCGCTCTCTGCCCTGCTCTACTCTACTCTGCTTCAAGCAAGAATGTTTGCACTTTGTTTCCGAATCCCGCCTACACAAGATCGACGACGAGGACGGCGAGTCATTCCACGAGTCTGATGCGATTGATCTTCCTACTGATGAGAAATTTGTGTTTGTTGTATATTATAGGGAAATTCGGTTCGCTTCGCGTGAAGAAAAGTGGCATCCTTCTTCTACGGAGATCAAAAGAAACCATAGTTTCATGGTTAGGGTAATTTGTTTGAGGTTTGTCGATGCTATTAGGGTCGATAGGGTGGACCACCAGATGGGGCCAATCGGTTCGACACTATTTCGGTGGTGTCAAAAAATTTTAAACTATTTTTGCTGGGAGCATAAATGTGCATTGGAATTACGTACATTGTGAAGCGCTGTGAACTGTCATTTGATCATTTAACATCGAGAAAAATAGCTGTTCCTAGAATGTAGCATTCGATTGCAAAAGCAATATGAACGAATTGGACTAAGTATATTTAGGACGTCCTCAATCCTAGTATTCCCGGCATCTCGCGTGTGCCGGCCGATGTAAATTTTAATTAAATGAACGCTTGCCGTTAACGATCGGCCAACCGGCACCGTTGCTGTTGTGGTTTCGGGAGGAGAAAAACAGTTTCCTATTCCATGGCGTGCCGCCACCGCCGTTGCTCTTCGGTCGAGCAAGCACACAGCTGGTCAGAATATTATCCCGGCCAGTTGTGGTTATGATCATCGTTTATTTATATTCGCGTAAAATTTGTTTACCATCATCGATGGGATAGTGACGTTGGGGCCCGGTTCCAAAATGGTAACCTAATGGCGATTTGGAGTGTGTGCACGTTGTGGTGGCCTTTCGAAGGTAGGTCAATCAAAGTTTTTTTTAGAATTCGGTTTCCTCACCACACTCGCACCGTCTGCCTGCCCGCCCGCTGGGTGCGTTGTTTACAAACGTAACATTAACTTACTTGATCGTGACTTTCGCCTTTCGAGATGCGCAGGTAGAAGATGTGTGAATCCCACTTCCCTTACTTAGCTTGAATCATTTCGCTGTTCGCGACCACACGATAGACAGCTGGCCCCGTGGCCTCGAAGAATCGTGCGCTGTACTATAATAAAACCGATTCGACACCGGGAGGTGGAACCCGATGAGTGACTCACCCGCGGCACCACCATATGACCAGATCGGCCTGAGAGAGTACGCGATGTTGAGTGCGATTTTCACGTTTCGGGATGTGGTTTTCTTCTGTTTCGTCTTTCAGTGTTTTCATCGACGATGACGGTAATATGTCTTCATCATCTCAGATTTCTGCGGACTTGATCAACTACGAAACGAAGCTAGATGGTGTGAAATTGATGATGAGCATAAATATGAATAAGATATTCAATCATCAATGGGCTTATGGACACATGGACTTATGACATCTGTAATTCCACGTAAAAGATATATCAAAATTTGGTAAAGACTGATCAGAAGTGTCCGTTCCTTTGCTAGAAAAATCAGTTTCACGGAAACTGTAGATAACACTTTTTTCATGGAATTGTTACTCTATAAAACCTAAATTAGTCATCTTCCACAACTTTGGTAAAACTAGATTATTAAAACCTAGTTAAAGGATCTGATTTAACCAACCATACTGTACGTCCAAAACAACAGTACTCATATTTGGGGCATGTTTGTCGTCAAAATTCAAACTCCAAAAAGCAACCTCGTCAACATTTTCCGGGACACACCGGCACCAAATTTATTACTATTTACCCTCAATCCTAGTACTAGCGCAGCAGACTGTCTCCGACATTCTGTCGAGTCTGCCAAACTGTTTTCCACAGAGCGCGAACATATCCCTGACGTTATGAAGGCAGCATCATTCAGCATATGACATCATCTGCGGTATCATTTGCTAAGAGTGTAGGCATCAGGCACACGCGGCCGCTACAGCATGTACGGTACGGACGGATGAAGGGTTACCGAGAGCTAGAGAACCCGCATGCGCGTGAATTGACATCATTCGGCCTCGGTATGAATCAAATCATATGATTTTGCAGCCGGAACGAGGCCATGGCGCAACAATCGTTGTCGTTGTCCACCAACAAGCTCTAAACGTGGCCAAACCCAACTATAATTTTGTCATAGAGTTATGGAGCAATTATTTCGATGTTCTTTATGGGAACCAAAAGAAAACACGATCCAACTCAATTCGATTACTCAATTTCGATGATTAAATCCGCCAGACATGCTACCACTTTCAGTTGCAGCTGCTCACATCTACGCCGGTGGATAATTACAAACCCTAAAATTAGACTTAATTTATTGCAATTGATAGACACAGAAGGTAATTCGTGCAGCAGCGACCACCTTCGTCGTTAGCCAGTAATCGCAACGGAAACGCTAGAAAAACCTAGCTAAAGGTACTGAAACGAATGCTTTTCAGTGTAGGTATGTACGATAGGTACCTATCATCACGTGCAAGCAATCGGAAACACGAAACATCGAGTTAAATTGCTGGCCCAGTGTGGTGGCTGCCCACCATCAAAGACTGTTGAAAAAAACGGACGGGGGAAAGTAGCCATCGGTCCCTGGTAGAAATGCACTTTTCCGATAATGTTTCGTGCCATACATCACACCGAGGTCACAACTAATTATCGCCAATCAGTGGAATTTGTAGGCCCCCCTGAGGGCCTAACTCCACCAGGTATGGTATAGCTTACACAACTTTAGGGCTCCTTTCCTCTAATCAGGGAGGAGGAGCCACCGGTAACAAGTAGCCAACGGCCATTACGGTCAGTCACTAATTGGAAATCGAACATGAAGACTACCATGGATGCACTCCGTGGGATCGATTGATAATAGGAAGAAAGTTGTTTATTATCTCACCCCGCGGGGCCGCGGGCGTCACTCGATAATCAGAAAACAAAACCAATGAGGATGACGATCAGCGTCGTAATGGGAAACGATCCGATAAGTATTTTCGAAATCGATTGAACACAACGCAAAGCATTGTACAACATTTACCTGACTCTTTGAGCGACTTGTGCTCATCTCGATCCCTCAAAAGATGGGCCGTTAGCTTACCTGTAATCAAAGAAGAAAACAACATGGATTAGAAATTTGTTGTGTACATTGCACAAATGTTGGTTAAAAAAACATGAAACGTAATAAAATGAGCATTAAAATAATACATTTGTAATATATAATAGATTAGTTTGGGTTTCCGAATAAAAACTTTCGCATTCCTTTTTGCGACGTTTCGACTCTTTTTGTGAGCATTTTCGAGGAATCTTAAATACGTTTTTTGATTGTTTATGGAAACAAACAATTTTGAATTACTTTTTTTGCTAAAAATAATCAATTTTTTTTAAATTCAGCTTGATCAAATGATAGAATCCATGAATTCGCTGTTTGACGTCTACATGAAATAATAACAGAGATGCTAATTTTCTTATTACAGGTCTCTTCGGTTAAATATAGATCAATTATCACCGAAAATGTTTGTGTTGATACGAAATACTTCTGTGCATGCACCATCGGAATATCTAAAAATACTAATTTCAAATGCAGTTTACAATGATGATGCAACAATGAACAAACTCGATGCAAAAAGACGCAAGTTTGGTAAAATCATGTTTTTCGAGTCCCATTGGTGACTACCCTTTGGATGCGATACTATCCGGAATAAACTTTCCACGCGCGTGTCTTTCTTGGAGGGCAGTTTTTTCACAACTAAATTTGGCAACATTTGAAGCTTAATTTGTCATTATTTCAAAGTTGCTTCTGCTAGCTTATAAGAAGTCGAAACCGCTCTCCGTAATGTTCCATGTAGTGTTCGACATCGGAACGAAAATTGGGGTTCGGGTTCCGGTCCGGTCCGGTAAAAATCGGCACGAACTTTGTTATTCCGACTTTATTCCGGTCCGATTTGGCTCTGTTCCGGTTCCGGACCTGAACAGATCCAAAACGAACCGGATTATTAGTCTTTATAGTCGGAATAACAAAGTTCGTGCCGACTTTTACCCGGACCGGAACCCGGACTTCAATGTTCGTTCCGATGTCGAACACTAGTTCCATGCAATGTGCTGACCATTGGTAACATAACTTTTTCCGATGATGATATTATGGTCAGCCCCATATGGATGTGACGAAACTCCCGCAAAAAAGCGCAACTACTCTCTACTCCCTGTTAAGAATGCTCCCGGCGTTTTGGAAAAAAGAATAAGATGTTCCCGATCATCAAAAAGGAAGGTACGCAAAACATTGCAAATTACCGAGGTGTAACTTCTCAGTACGCTACCTCCAAGTTTTTCAAAATAATAATAGGAAAAATTATGTTACACGAAGCTAAGCCTATACAACCTGCGATCAACATGTCTTCTTTCCTGCTGGATCGATAACTACTAACTTGGATTAGGTTACCCCGTCTGACTTGCATTTGACCAAGGCGAACATTCCATTCTAGTGGCGAAGATTGCTTGACTGGGCACTTCATATAGTTTCATTGAATAGTTTAAATCATACCTGACTAATCGTTCACTGACCATGAAGACCGGAAATAATAATGAATGCTGCGTAATTTTTGTTCACACGTAGAAAAACGTCTATTTTATGTGACTACACTATTTCCGAGCACCGCCCAGTTGGCTCCGAGATACGATGTTGGTCTAACAAACCAGTCGTCGTATGTTCGAATCGCGACTGGGCGGTGCCGCTCTATAGAGTCAATAAGAACTTTGCCTATACTAGCCCCGTTATTTTCCTGTACTCTAATAAACGGCTGCGAAGTCTGTCGATAAAGAAGGGTCAAGTACTTAAGGACGTTTATACCCATGACTTTGCTTGTCGCTTGCAAAAGTATCAACTTTTAAGTATCTTGGGGTACTATTGGACTTTTGCATGTCCTTAAGAGATCGCTACTCATCGATTATTATTCAGGCCAACCCTGGTTTCATCACCGGAATTGGCAGAGTCCACTGATCCATATTGTTATTGTAATACAGAAAACTGTATTACTCTCTTCTTCGCTCTGTGTTGGAAATTTCAGCAGTAATTTGGAGTCCTTATGCAGAAATTTGGGTAAGCAGAATTGAAGCTGTACAGTCTAAATTTTTACGTAATACTCTTAGATCTTTACCCAGGCTGAATAGACCGAGCATCGCGGTATCGTTGATTCACGGCTCCTGGATCAGAGCAGCACTCTGCTGCTCTTTGGTGAACCTCCGGCGTAGAACACTAGACGCGCCCTGGCGTGGTGGAGGTTCACGTGAATGCAACGAAAGTTGCACATACTATGGCAGGATTACCGTTTTCGGCTTGATCCAATAATGGACCATCTTGGCAAACGAACCAGCAGCGTTTTCGATGAGTTGAACGACCGGATTACCCACACTGGCAGGCTTCGGTTGCTGCAGGCGATAGGCCACAGATGTTCGACCCGCACTTAACGGCCGATTGAGCCTCTGAGGATGACTGCTCTTGACTAGTGGTTGCTGTGTATACCTCTTGCGAGGTTGCCGCGGCGCCCGCCTAGTCTTCGCAGGATTGCATAGTTTAGGTGGTGGCGGTGCACTCCCGGATGGAGGTTCCACACTTTCCATTGACTTGGTGGTGACAGTTCAACAGCTCAACAGTTCAACGCTCTTTCCAAACACATTGCGACGACATATCTGCCACGCTTGCATTTAAAAGCCATCCTTCTGATTCTGAAGGAATTGCAAAATTCTCTTGTCCGTAGTGTCGACACTGTCCTGAAAGTACCCTATGAAGATATGAGCCTTTGGCAGGTCCTTCTAGTCGTAGGTCCGTTATTGTGCGGCACTTCTCATGGGACGGAAGTAGATGACGTTTGCTCCAGCCATTTGACCGTGTTCTGGAAGGTGATCCGTAGTGAGCAGAGAAACGGGATAATCAGCCGCTGTTATGGCTACGCAGAAAGCATCCACTATTTCCCTGTATGTGCACCCCGAGGATGGTTTTGGTACCAAAGGACCCGCGCAAACACGGTTGCGTGGTCTCTTTTTAGTGGGACCTTTGTTGCTGATCGTAGGATCGTAGCACTGACCCCGCACTGTCCTGTATTCTAACAGCTGGTTGCGAAGTCTGTTGTATAAAAAACAGAAGGTCAAATTTCGATAACGGAATTAGCACCCAGGCTTTGCTTTGCTTTGCTTGTTGCTGATATTCGGGGATGCCGTATCAGCCGATCATTGCCTCTTGGAGTCTTGGTAACGACCAGGCTCCGCTGGCCAGGCTGGTCGGCCGGCAGAAGAACGAGCTCCTGCGGTTTCTTCATTGAGTAGTGCCTGCTACGATACCATCTCTGCCGTCGCCATTGCGAGTTGGAGAGTCACTTAACCGCATCGCCGGAGGTCTCAGGTTGCCCTTTGACTTCAGGTAGCGTCACCGGATCGAATAGGTTACCCACGCTGTTCTTCTCATTCCCTGTTCGCGAGTTTAGGATCAGGGATGAAACCGAGAGTCCACCTTCCAGCGACATGCTGCCAGGGTTGAAGTACTCTTCCATCTCTATGTCCATCACTCCGCCAGTAGCATCCGTACCGATCGGACTGCGTACTTCTGGTCTACCTCCGTGCGTCACCTCCATACCTACTCCAGTGTTTAAGCATCAACTTTTGGGAGCAATTTTATTTGTGAAGTTTTCCATCACGACGGTAGTACTCTGCTCAGGGATGGTTCGTTTACTTTGACTCAATTTTGATTCATTTGACAGTACCGTCTCAGCCGAGCAAACTTTGTCAAAGTTAGATATGGGACATTTGTAAACTTAGTTATTATCTACAATTTTGCTGAAAAAAGTTTTGCTGTATCTTTCGTAGTTAAAGTGCTATAATGCTAGTAACTCATCAGGGATGGTTCAATCACTTTGACTCAATTTTGATTCATTTCACAGTACCGTCTTAACGGGGCCAAATATGTCAAAGTTATATATGAGACATTTGTAGAACAGGTTATTATCTATAATTTTGCTGAATAAAGTTTTGCTGTATCTTTTATAGTTACGACGCTACAATGCTAGTATCTTGTTAGTGACTAAATGAACGTTCATTTAGTCACTGATGAGTTACTAGCGTTGTAGCACCGCAACTACAAACGATACAGCAAAACTTTATTCAGAAAAATTGTAGATTAGAACTAGTTCTATAAATGTCCCATGTATAACATTATCATATTTGGCTCGGCTGAGACGGTACTGACAAATGAATCAAAATTGAGTCAAAGTGAACGAACCATCCCTGTCTGCTGAGAAGAAAAGTCAACTGTCTTTGACCAGCTTGGAACAGATGGAACAGAGGGAGCAATTTACTGGACAGAGTTCCATGCACGCTCCGTTCGACCTGGGAACACTTAATTAGAATCCCCCGAACAAATACCGGTGGTTGGATGACCTCATTTGTCCTATTTTTGAAAAATGACATCGACTAGACTAGAGCGTAAAAAACTGTCGAGGCATAATATTACTCAGTTCTGCTTCTAAGGTGCTCGGATGACGGCGGATGTTTACCCTGCGTCAGTTACTAGACAACTTTTCTTTAAGACTGCGTACGATTCAGTCAAACGAAATGAGTTTTGACGGATAATGCTAGAACATAGTTTTTCACGAAATTGGATAAGCTTCTTTCTTATGGCGCTGGAGGGGTTAAAATCATGCGTCAGAATAGCGGATTTCTTGACGTTATATGGACTGAAGTAAGAGGATGCATTCTCTAACCTGCAGTCCAACATTGCCTTGCATTGCCAACGTAGCACCACGAAGAGCAAACGTGGAAAGAAATGGAACTATCATCACGAGATCTCATATGTTTCTCGTAATGCTCATTCGCTTGTGGCTTGTGACAACGATGTAAGCCGCGAAGTAAAACGACGACTTGCAGCCACTAATTGGACTATCAACGAACCATGTAGACAGCGCCGTAACGTGCAGACTGGCCCCCGCCAAGGGCGCTAGATAGGTGGCGCCAAAAACTGCCTGAACCTCATTAATGCACTCTCGATTTAAGTGAAGTACTGCTTATAGTGAGTTGTAGGAATCATGTATAATAGTCTAATTGTGAAATTTCGAAGAAACACTGATTTAAGAAACGACGGCCGCCACACTGTCACACTACGGCTCTGGCACCAGGTAAAAAAGAGAGTCCGAAATATGATAAAGTGGTCCAGAACATGGTCCACAACCTAGTCCAAATCTATTCCAAAATCTGGAACAAAATTTGATAAAAAATGTGGTCTGCTATCTAGTCCAGGTCCAAAATGCGGTCCAGGTCCGCAATCTGGTTTAAAACCAGATCCAAATTCTGGTTGGTAGTTTAAAATCTTATCTAAAATGTCCAAAATGTCAGGTCTAAAATCTGATCCAAAATTTGATCAAAAATGTGGTTCAAAATATTATCTGAAATCTGGTTCAAATCTGATAAATATGTGTCCCAAAATCTGGTCTAGAATCTGAGCTGTAGCCCCAAGATCTGGTTCAGGTCCTGAATGTGGTCCAGGTCCCGAATGTGGTCCAGGTCCGGAATCCAAACCAAAATCTGAAGGAAAATTAGATCCAAAATGTGATCAAAAATGTTGAGTCCTATCCAGAAGTTGGATAAAAATGTGGTCCAAAAACTGATGCAGGCCCAGAACGTGGTCCAGACCAGGTCTAGAATCTGGGTCCAAAATATGTGATAAAAAATGTGGTTCAAGTCCAAATCTGTTTCAAAATCTGTTGATAAAAAGTTGATAAAAAATGTAGTTCACGATGTCCAGGTGCCCAAAATGGTCCAGGTTCGGAGTCTGGTTCAAACCCTGATTCAAAATGCTAGTTTAAAAACTGATCAAAAAAGTCGGGTCTAAAATTCGCTCCAGGTCTAAAAACTAGCTTAAAAAATTCTGATCAATGTGTGGTCCAAAATCTGGTTTAAAATCTGGTCCAGTTTCAGAATCTGCTCCAAAATTTGTTACAAAATTCGTAACAATATCTGAAAAAAAACGAGTTTCAGAATTTAGTCCAGGTTTAGAATCTGGTAGGGGATTTAAAATCTTATCAAAAATAATAAACTTGGAAGGAACGCTGATTTAAGAAACGACGGAGTGCTAAATCGCGTCTTCACCAAGGGCGCCACAATGTCACGCTACGGCTCTGCATTTCAGATCGTTAGCGTACATTAACTTGCAGCTAACATCCAGTTGTTAAACGGCATCTTTAAAGTCCAGCCAAAAACACAGCGGTCCCACGTTACTGCCTTGAGAAACCTCAGGCTTATTATATTGTGAAGGTAGTACAGTGTTGCGAGCTGCAGTGGGCTGGGCACAAGTAGCCTGGATACCCGACGAAAGAGTAGCCAAAATTATTTTCAGCAAAGAACCAAGAAGAGACCGTTTGTAGGCTTCGTGGCAGTCTCCGCACATGGCCGATGTCCGCTGTCGAGGATAATGCACGTTCAGCTGGTGTTCGATGGGATTGAAGAACGGCAACCCAGGAACAACGGTACTGAAGGAGCATAATTCGTGCACCGCAGGATCGGTAGCGGACCGTCTCTGTTAAAGTAACCGTAGAGCAAGTAAGTTAGTCCGACAAAATTTGAGCATGTCCTGAAAAAGTCTACTCTTTCGAAAGTTTTTTTTATTAATTTGATCTTCGACAGCTGGAATAGTTTTTGGTTAACTTGCAAAACCTCGCGCTTGAATGACTGGAGATTTGATCAATATTAACATTTAACATTTTTCCGATATTTGGTTCCACCGATCGAAGTGAAAAAACCAGTCCAACGCTTTATGTATTCCTGTAAGAGATCATCGAACTTAAAAGTAATATGCTGTGGAATCTAGTGCAGTTACCTTGAAAAAATAAATCTTTGCACACATAGAAATGAAAATCTTTGTAAAAATCGATTAACCATATTTGTTGTTGGTACAATATGGCAAATGCTTCAAAAGTGGTTTCACCACTTTTCAATTGCAAAAATTCGGGCAGGAATTTGCTGAAGCATTTTTCATCGCACGCACCGCACAAATATGGAAAATCAACCGCAGAAATGAAACACTAACAACGCTAGAGAAAATAGAAAAGAAATAACACACATACTCTTCGCCAGGTTCCGTTTTGCCTTTTTCCACGGGATCAAGTAGATTAATGAGTTCATCGCGTGCAACTAGCAAACAGCAAACGATGGATGTGAAGCTGCAAGTAGGCTTTCTTTTCCCGTGAAAAATTCGCCTTATTTTTCGCTGTCTTAAGCACCGATGAAAACAAGAGGAAAATAAACACAACACTTAAAACTTGCCACTGACTAACTGACTGACTGGCTGTCGGCTGCACAGCAGCTGAAACATTGAATAGTGAGAAGCAAAAATCACAGAAGCATCCCGTTCATGCAGAGCACATCGAAACATATAAAAAAACAAAGTGAATATGGTTCAGTTAATTACGCCACAATGTTGTCACTGTTATGCGTCAGGCTTCTTCCGGCCACGCGATTAGGATTGAAGCAGATTTTGACTGTATATTTTGCAAGGAAAAGTCTGCAATGGAGCACCAAAACTGCACGTCACAAATCGCACCAGCAACGTCTCTAAACTGAACTCTGAAGTTGACGTTTCCTGCTATCCCTTTCCATCCACTGCGTTCGGACGTACGTAGGTACGTAGGACGGGTGTCGAATTTGTATGCACTGGAACTGCCGCCGCGCCGGATGGGAACTGCAACCCTCCATGCCAGCCCGTTCCCCCACCCGCTTGCGCGCCTGCCGTCGTGCCGGTTATTCGCAGCCACCACAATCCGTATGTACGCTATGTACCTAGTTCCGCAAAATCAATGGAAATGCAAACGGGAAAGGAAAATCGATGCGCGCGCACGTCGTCGTTGACGTTCACCACAGTCGGTGAGACCGAGGCCGGTGCTCCTGACTGACGATGCTAGGAGGACATTCGATTCGCTACAACAGTCGGTTGGTCATTAATGCGACTTACTTCGGATTTGTTGGAAAAGTGTTCGTTTGTCTTCGAAGCGAATTAACAAAATTTTTAAGCGAAACAAAACACCTACGGAACTAAATGAAATTAAAGAAAATTGCGAAAACTGTTAAAAATATCTTTAATGATGATGACAAACGGAAGCATAACTGTAAGGATACACCGTGTTCCTGGACTCTCGTGGATTTCATGGCCCCTTTTTTATGATTCGGTAGGGAAGAGAGTGTGAGAGCGTCAATGCAACTCTATACAGCATAGGTCAGAGCATTGCCGTCGGGAGGCTTACTGCATGGAAAGTGAGAGAAGCACTTTCTGAATGAAAACAATGGTGAGGATGACTCATCCTCATCGATGCGGCTGGTCAGTGATAGGTGAACAAGAACGGTTTCCCATTTGATAACAGAAGTAGGTAGTATTTCAGTATTTGTATTTCGTTATTTGGCGATTTTTCAGCACCGTGCATGTGGTTCGCTCATGTTGGCAGGCTTTCATTGATGTTTTTTTGGAATCACCAAAAATCCAACGATGTAAATCAAACAGTAATATCCATGCCTGTTACTCACATCGGAAATTGGAAACATTCGATCACTATTTTTAGTTTTTTGTTTGACCGATCAGATTTTTCAGATAAAGATCTGCAAAGTAATTGGAAATTAGATAAATGTAACGCAGTTTCATTGACTAGAAACTAAAAATAACCTCATTGTGAAATTTTTACCATCACACGATTAAGAACCGTTTTTTATTACAGAATTGTTACACCAAAGCAGGACCCAATAACGTCACCTCCAGTTGTAAATTTGCAAATCGTTATTTAATAAAGAGCAACGGTCCAAGGTTACTCCCCTGTGGTACGCCAGATGTGTCATCGAAAATGTCGGAAAACTCAGACCTGCTCTTCACACTCAGCTTACGGTGTGTTAGATAAGAGTAAGGTCACATACAGAACGGCAAGAAAACTTCCAGTTTCGTTAGCCTCGCAGGAAGGATACCGTGATCAACCTGATCAAACGTTGCTTCCGGGTCCGTGTACACTGCATCAATTTGCCTTGCTTCATTCATGTTACGCAGGCAGAACGAGATGAACACACTCATTTCATTCTGTATTCTGAGGGTCTTAATTTCGTTCAACTTATTTTGAACGACTTATTTTGCCCATTTGATTTTGCTGACGGACGGGAGAATACCATCCACTTTCGTTCGACAAACCGATCCATCGGAATACATAATGAGGCTGAAAATTAATGTCATTGGTAGTTGAATCGAAAGATATAGTATTGACCACTAGCGAACAAAGCGTCGTTCACAATTGTCCCAAGCACTTTAGAGCTGAAGCTTAGTGATGTAATGCTTAATGTTCTTATGTTCGGGGAACATAACTGAATCTATGCAGAGTCTAGGAAACTTACACTGCTGGACTGAAGTGAAAGTGGTCTAGTGAGAAAAATAGAACACTTTTCAAGATGCTAAATAGAATACCGTCTAACCAATAAAAAAGATTGAAGATTACAATCCGCTCTACAAATATTACATACATAACTTTTATAGATGTTGCTTCTTTGTGGTAGTACAATCCAATGAGCGTATGTGAGCGTAACTGAATGCAGCAATCCAGTTCGTGGATACTCCTTACGTCGTCCTTACAGATACGGGGGGTAAGTAGAACGCACCTATTCTCAGAGAACGATTGGCTACTACGATCCATAGCTGCTCAATGGTTTCGTAAATCGGAGATGGTTCGATGGAGCAATTCAGCTTGTTATCCCTAACGATCAATATACCTATTTTTATAGTCACTTTAATGGCTTGGGTCATTCGTGACCTATTGGCGATGACCATTTACTGCTATTCTGCTGGTAACGATCACGTCTAAAGACGAATAGCTGTTGCAAGTGAATCTTCTCGTAAAGTCAGGTTTTCGCTGAAAGGATTATACCGAAGGTCGACTCGGTTACAGCAATCAAAAAACATCGATTTTGGTTTGAAAGTCCACGCACGTTCTGATAGTAATTTTGAATTTACAGCAGATTCTCGTTGACATTTCGTTTGATTTTGTCTGCAATTTTAATGCCAAATGTATTGTAACAATTTACCACCAACAGATCAAATATCAACCGATATTTAAGTCGATGAAGGATATGGTAGGTCAAATGAGATATAAATCACGCTATTATTACTGACATATAGTGCCAGCCACAACCAGTTTCGACCTCAATGCGTAACGAATTATCTGCAGTGAAATGTTCCACAAAGCGAGCAAAAGTAGGTACCTACAAGTTTTTATGCTCGGATGAAGCAGGTTAACGTCGGGTTGACTACGTCTGATGGTAACCGATCCAATTGTCCATCGTTATACCGCGCTATACAAATAGATCCATCTGGCTGGTTCGAAAACAACCAGTTACTTTTACTAGTTACGGAGTTGATCCCTTTCGCTGGAGGCACGAGGTAGCGTCAAATTGTAAAGCCATATTATTGTGGAGCCAATTCCCGCAGAATAATGAGACGAAATGTACGAGCTGACACCGTAAATAGTTGATTTGTGGCCCGTAAAATCAGCCTCTGGCTGATCGTCCCGGCTTACCGTTCCGACAGGTACATAAATGAATTCTGAATGCGGTTCGCGATGCAAACTTTTTCGTTTTATTGACTTGTTGGTCCTAAACGATGGATTTTATGCTAAAGAAAGGGATATCTTCATGAAGCTCAATTATTTAGGGTAAAATAAGGCAGTAGTGGCAGGCAGAGTCCGACGTCCGATAGTTATTGTAAACAGTGCTGTCAGTCAAAAGTGGTACATTAACGAAACTATTAAAGTTTTACTTTTACGTGTACTTTAACGATTTATTTGCATCAGAAATTAAGGCTACACTCAAGTCTTTTTTTTTACACGGTTTGTTTTTTTCGATTACTCAAGAACGGTGCAAATGAGAGACCAATTACTAACTACGTGACGAATGTCGGGCCTCTCCCAAATGTATTGAAAAATAAATTAATGGTTCCCAAGTTGCCCCGTTCTTAATAATCGAAAAACCCGAAAGAAATAAAACAAATCTTAAAATTTAATTTACAAACTGTAAATAGATTTTTGTCAAAATGCCTATGAAGCCTCTGATTTTTTGACATTGTTTGGCTTTGTAATTTAATATTTCAAACCAAGCAAAATGATTTAAAATTAGTTTTAAAAGTTTGTTCTTAATCCTTTGAAAACCTTTTTAAATGTTAGCAAAGTCTTGACAAACTTAATACTATGTTGAGAAATAAAATTTTTATGTATGAGACGATATGAGTATATAAATAGTTAGCTTTACGATCAGCTTATATTCTCTCTACCAAGTTCAACATCATATCAGCATATATTAAGTTCACTTTATCACAATGAATAATTTTGAAAATAAAATGGCAAACAGGTAGTCAATAACGAGTCACTACTTTGACTCATATTCGCCAAAACACAGTCAATATTGCGTTATCGGTTAGTTGACCTAATTAGGACCAAGCACTGTTGAGCACTTTTACTCCAGACCGGCAGATAGTGAAGATTTGCATGCATGACGCGTGCTGACGATGCACTGGTTCAGCGTAGTCGATGCACAAAAGCGGCCATTACTTTATCAACCATAACTATCTTCAGCGAGCATACTAATGATGATACAGCGCAGGCCATAACATCGGTAAGCAATCATCAGCGTTTCTCGATAATACAGGTCTGATTCATGGCCTACATGGGCGAGAAGGAAAGTAACTCACTTTCTGGGGTCAAATCGTCATTATTCATCCCTCATCATCTTACCGGCTGAACCGGTTGTGCCCAGCTATGAAACATTTTATGTCAGTGGTCTAAGCTGTAGGCCCCGAAGATGAGGTCATTTAAATTTTTAGATAATCTTTTGTAGGACAAAAATAAATCTTTTGTAGGACAGGACAAAAAAAATACTTGTAAAGTATACCAGGATATTTTTGCTACATTACCAGTAAACATTTTCATGTGCATATCAGAGCAATAAATGAATTATATGTACCTTTATATACCCTGAAAAATCGTATCTGATGCACAAAACAAGCATATGCGTACTAATTTGAAGGCCATATATGTACTTCAAAATATACGTTAACAATTCAACTTTGTAAGTCTTTGTATGCGATAACATCCGACTCAAACCGATTAGTTTTATAATGCTATACAATTCTGTACTGGAAGTCGTAGGTCAATCACTTGCTATCGTCCATTACGACAGAATATAAACTTATGTGCATCTCATTAGGCTATATTAACGATCCTGAATTTATAAAAAGTCAATAACGATAATTTTCGTACATTGATATACGAGTTGGTGTTTGCTATTGGTTATTACGTATTGAATAATTTAATACTTATTCTTGAAGAAGACAAGTTGCGCTTGAATAAAACTTGTTTGAATTACTTAAGGTAAGCAAGTTATTTGCAAGATATAGCCATAAACTCTGTTCTTCTAGTACCTATGAAAAAGAGGTCAACGAAGTGTCAAGTTCATTGTTCAAGTCACGTAGTGACTTCGCTAACTGTTCAAATGAAAGGGTGTTCAAAATGTTGGACAGATTTTTGCTTAGATTATGTGTAAAGGATCCTCTTTTTTTCAATTTTCTCCAGGGTTTGGCGTTCCATATTGACAGACTGATTCTCAAGTAAAACTTTAAGTTTCATTGAATGATATTTGTGGCCAATTTTGACAACAAAAACTGTCACAAGCGTGTAATAAAACCTTTACAGTTACCTGGGTGGATATGGATGCCAAACTACAGAAGCGGTTTCCAAAAGAAGACGTACCAGCGTACAATATAGAGCTTTTGGGCAGTGAAATCTTTTGCTATTCTCGAGATAAAACCCTAATTGGCGACTCGCTTTAGGGTTAACAGCTGAATGGCGTAAATCAAATGAAAGTTTCGTATCCAACAGAATGCCCAGATCGTTTAACATTTTTTGAAACGGTAGTTCTTTTTGACGAAGGGACGCTAGAAGAAAGTAATGAAATTTTAGAGTGAAGGTGAAAGAGCGGAATGGTGAGAGAGGTAGGGGTTATTAGTAGCTACGCTTAACAAGTAGTCGTTGTGACTCCAACCTATTGCCCAATTCTGCAAGGTGCATGGGTCAAACTAAGCTATAATCTAAGATTATAACCGGATTCGAACCCTCAACACCCACCAGGGCATGCGACTCGTTGGTACTAATGTACTTTTGAACCATAGAGGTGGTGGACAAAAGGAGACTGCATAACCCCCTTGTTAAGTCCCGTCAGTTGGGTTGAGTTAGTTATAGACACAAATTGTGCCTTTTCCTCGATCTACTGTAATCGAACCACCGAATTGAGAAGTTTAATCTAACTCGTTTTTACTCACAACGTCAGATCGTTTATCTGATCTACTCTCGAGGGTGTCACACCATCAATTTGATAAGCAAAAGTGATAGGCCTTAGGATGCGATGGAAAGTGATCACAATGCATTTGTCTATGCTAAGCGTTAACTTATCTCTTCTACGCCAACTGGCGAGGACATCAAGCTATGATTGAAGGTGCTCACATTCATGAATAGCCTGTACAGTGGAGTAACGTTTTAAATCATCTGCGTAAATAAGTTTACTATCATTCTCGAATTATAAAGAAATTCATTGAAGTCATTAAAGACAAGAATGAAAATCAATGGGCCCAGGTTGCTTCCTTGTGGGCTTTCTGACATATTGGAAAATGGTCTCGTTGTACAGGAATCAATTTTAACTCGCAATGCTCTATCAGATAGGTCCGATTTTAGCCGTGAAACAAATTCCCCGGAACCGCCAGGTCAAGAAAGATTACAACCCAACCAACAATGAGAGTTTTATTGCACTTTTTTAACAGTTTCCATGACCAATCTTGGTCTGACATGCCATCATATGAGTGCAATAAAACCCGAATCGTTACTTGGCAAAACAGTATCCAATGGTCAAGCTTCTAAATCGGTATGTATCACATCCAAATTGCATCAAGTTAGTTACAACTGAACGACCGGGCACAAAACCATACTGGTCAAAACAAATATAAATTTTTAATCGCTCTAAAAGAGTGCTGCTCACAATGATCTCGAAAAGTTTCGATGCTACGGAGAAGCCACGATAATTTTCACGTTTCTACGATCACCGGATTTGAAAACTGAAAGCAGACAGGACTGCTTACACACAAAAGGAAATTTTGCTTCGTGAAACGAACGGGTAAAAACAGTGGTTTCGCTAGTACTGCTTTACAACGGGATAAAACCGCAGCAGGAACTCCAACTGGACCAGGCGAATATGTACATTTCAATTTCTTTGCAGCTGCAACAATAATTTCCTTTATAACTGCGAAAGACCTATATCGACTAAATCAATTGGGACGTTAGAAGCTTCCTCCTAGAAAGAACATGCTGGATTGAAGACAGAAACGAAATGCCTAGCAAATACAGGTCACAGGCGGTTGTGGTAGCAGTGGCAGTCACTTCGTCAAGAAAAACATTTGATGGTACCGATGAAGTTTTCCGTGTTCAAGTCACAAATTCCAGAAATTCTTTGGATTCCTCCGAAGACTTGATTGGATACGCAAATAAGCATTTTGTTGTTGAAAATCACCTATAAATGATTGCAACAAAATTTACCAGTAACCCCTAAACATGATTTTTGTTGAAAAATATATTAAAAATTGACAATATACAAACTTCACTTTCCAGGATAATGGATCTAGAATGCTTTATGACGAAGTTATTTCCGTTCTTGACTCACTGTTCCTGCTGTCTTATTGTTGACTACTATCCCCTATAGTTATTGATTATAATGCAATTGTATGGGTGTTTCTTTAAGTCTTCCTCAGTCGTAGGGGAGTGTCGTCGTGGTTGGGCCACGTTTTGGAATTCGCCCATAACTTTCGTTTCAATTCGTTTCAGGAATTTTGGAAATCTAAACGGATCGTTGCAAAGGTCTAAGAATAAGGTATATTTCCGGAAAATGTTGAACTGATTGCTCGAAAAATAAAAAAGTTATAGGCATTTACGCGAAGACAAAAAATGTTGTCACAGTCGGGCCTTGTTGTACAGGTTGGGCCGCAGCAGAAAATCTAAGACATACGTATTGAAATTCTATTTAGAGACATAAAAAGAATGAAATCCGTGAACAACGGCTCATATAGGTACAAATACCCTATTTTTAAATGCGTTTTTGCGAAATTTTGGCGATTTTGTAAAATCAATATTGCTACAATCGCCTTTTCCAAAGTGTACAACTACAATGAAAAAAAACAACAAAAATCTAGGTTTTTATTGTATTAATTTTGCTTTATTTCATCACATTTTACATGACTGATATTCTCTAGCGATTATTGCGCTTCTGCGCTTAAAATTATGGTGGCCCAACCATGACTACTCAAGTGGCCCGACCTTTACAAATAGCGCTTTTCTAGTAATTCACCTTAGCCTCCCCAAACATCTTACTGGAGGGGATTTTTCTATAGTCTTCGTGTGCAGCACAACACACTTCATACATTTTCAAAATTTATCTCGATAATTGAATTTCATGAATCATTTCTTGAAGAAAAGTTCATTGCGCCTGGAAAACTTTTTTTGTAAGATTTAGTCACTGTATTCAGTACTGTTAATCAAATAGGACAAAATTCTCTCGAAAAAAAACGAACACCTGACATTACCTGATCTGTGATGATTTGTTAAAACTACTATAAGATTTTAATAAAACCGATTTGCATGGAAAATAATGTGTATATGAAAAGCAAGGAAAGATTTGGTTTTCACATTTAAACTTTAAGTAAAAATGCTCAAAACACACATTTCTTTTTCGCTTATTTAAAAAAATGTGAGTATTTTTTAAATTTAGTTGATTATCAGTTAGCTAGTTAGCTTCGAGGTACGATGCTGCTAGTCTAACACACCTCTAACAAATCTCGCCTGGGCGGTGCTGCTAGAGTCAGTAGAATTGTTACACTAGCCCCTTAATTGTCCTGGACTCTAATAACCGGTGGTAAAGTTCATCTTAAAGTTAAACCCAAGCCTTACATTCACTTTTTTTTTCTTAGATACCATTCAGCTGCAATCAAGAGCTTTCAAAGTTATACTTTTTACACACTTTTTAATGGTCATTGGCTGATGACCAATCGAAGGTTTCATTCACATTGGTGAGGGTCAAGTTAAACCGCATACTTATTTTAGTTGGAAATGCTCTAAAACCTTCTTTGAACCTTAGAGAAAACTAATCATTTACCACACTTGAAACCAATAAAGCATGCACATGTTGCATTTAACAGTCAGCCCGACAAAGGTAATAAAGAAAACACTGAATGGGCCGAATCGAAATGTGGCGTAAATGTAATTATGCATAAGCCATTGATTTTGATCTAGTAATTACAGGTGGAATTCTAGGCCAGTCAAAACAACTTTGACGTGAGTTTGCCATTATTTCATGGTAACACACACACACAATGACGAAGGTCAAGTGATCAACTATGATATGCAAACAGCGCGTCAATGTCAATTGAATTGAAAACCCTTCAAGTTTAGCTTGCTTTACTCAACACATGATACCCGATCGATTGTTGTATATTATGCAAATCATTCTAAGCAAAGGCTAAGACCCACTCACAGTCACAGAGGAAGTGCTGCCCGAAAGGTCAGCTATTCGGTTACACACCGCTACGCTGCTATTCTGAAACTCAATCAACACACACCCGCCCCGTAGTCAATCAATATACCGACAGTCCGACACAAGATATACAGACCTTTTATCTTCTTCGGTATTTTCAGCGAACTCCAAAGTGTCGGTGTCTTCGCGCCGAACTCGTTCTTTCGGCAGATGTCAAAATCGCTACCGTACAGTTGCGGCTGCTGCAGCTGCTGCTGCTGCTGGTGGTGACGCTGCTTTTGCAGTGGACTAGATTTCAGCGTGTTGAGCTGATTCCGTCGCTGTTCCCGGTGATTATCGTCCGCCGCGACCAGCATGTCCGATTTGGACATCGAGATCAACTTGTTCAGTCCCATGTTCCACGGATGGTGCTAATCTCCGCCAACTTGTTGCCTTCAACCGTAATTTCTTCAACACAAAAACATAAACGTGAACATCACCACACTGCACTGGCCCGTTCCTCGTTCCTCATTCCAAACCTCCGGGAAGCTCGCTGCCACACTGCTAGCCGCTGCTGCTGGCAGATTGCAGCCTCATCATTCCGCGCACTTTTTCCTCCCGGCGCAGCACTCACGGGTGCAGTGGTGACGATATCAATAACGAACTGCACACGACCTGTGAATGGACCTCGTTTGATCCCACTCGCTACAACATCGCACGATAGAACATTAGCAAACGCGTAACGTAACAACACTCTTTCTCTTTCTTCCGTCAGTGGCGCCCTTAATTTTGCGCAACTCTCATCTCACACACACAGAACACACCAAAAACACACGCGCTCGGCGGTTCAGCAGTGCTCCGAACGGTTCGGCGTCGTGAATGAAACTAAATTAATCGCCTTTCTGTCTAGCTTGTCTGTCTCTGCTCTGTACACTCGGCGCGCTCACCAATCTACGGGTCCGGCCGTGTAAGCAAACAGAAGAAAACGGTATCGCCAAATGTGAGTACGAAGCGCAACGCAAAAGCACAAACGCACTACAGAAGCCAGCCCGGCAGAGACGCACTTACGTTGCGTTGCGGCTTGTGGCCATCGAATTTGCGCCTACCTCGGACGCTCGGAGTTCTCGGATCGCCACGACGAAATGCGCAATTTCAAATTCGAGGTTCAGCACTTTTGATCTTCTTGCTCGTCAAGAGGATACGGTGCTCGCTGAGGGCTGTTGCAACAGCCCACGGTGTAGTTTCATTGATGGACTAACTGACGGATGGACTGGCTGACTGACTGACTGACTGTAAGTAGCAGTGGCTGAGTTTCGGTTCGGTTCGGCCGGCCTGTGCACTTGACGTTTAAGCGGGGTTAAAAAAGCGACTCACGAGAGCGCGGCATTGGCTGGAGCTAACTTGGAGGTGGTTGTGGCGAGTGGGTGCGTCGAAGACGTGCCTAAGAGGGTGTCCTCCGATACGAAACGAAACCCAACGGAGCCCCCGTTGATGGATATTTTTTTTTCTTCTTTTCAATAGAGTACCTACTCCGCTGAGCGCTCCAAGAGGGCGCTTTCTGCAAGCGCCAGGTGGAAACATTATGTATGAGAGTTGGTTGGAAGCAAACGTTTTCGAATTTCAAATGAGTTTTTACTGTTGAATGGCCAGATGAAGGCGGTGACCGACACGTACACGGTAGGCACTAGCGGTAAATTTTGGAGCAGATTTTACTACCAGTTAATAGCTGCTGTTTTAGACAGTTAATGAAAAATCTGACTTTTTATTCAACTAATTTATTCTAAGTGGATAATTCAAAATCCATTTTTTGATTGAATTTATAATTTCCTAAGCCAAGTTTGCCGCAACCATTCGCAAATATCATTAAGGTTTAGTGCCATGTGAAACAGAAGTAATAAATTCATAGAACATTTTCCAAAAACATGTTCCGTTCCAGTTCAAAAATATTATAATGCTTATCCTTGGCTTAAACACCATTAATTTGGAAACCAGTAACTACGTTTTCTTAGGTACATTCCTCTGCTCTATCATATTCGGGGTTGAAACAACAATCCGTAGAAACTTTCTGATAAACTTCACATTTTATGACAGTGAGTATAACTCCAATTTTATCCCTTCACTTCCTCCATTTATCTGTTCCGTTCATTACTCATTACCAATTTTCAATAATATATTTAAAAACTCATCCACTCTTTGAATCACTATGGAAAGACTGGTCGGAACAAACAAAAGTCTAATTTATTGCCCGAATTGCACGCATTAAACAGTAAATAATGTTGTCCAGCGTATTTATTTAACATCACAGGCACAGTTTTAATTTAATTTTTGCACTGGGGAACT
This sequence comes from Sabethes cyaneus, assembly GCF_943734655.1. NCBI lineage: Eukaryota > Metazoa > Arthropoda > Insecta > Diptera > Culicidae > Sabethes > Sabethes cyaneus. The sequence continues at coordinate 210,713,620 of NC_071355.1, forward strand.
GAACCGCTGCGCCCATTTTGGTTTGAAATTTGCCCTGGAATGCCCAGTTTTCAATTTCAATGCCGAACACACGACACTAGTTTGTTTACGCAATGCTGAAGGCAACATAGGCAATTCTTCAGAATATAAAGTGATGCTGACCTATTTTTTTGTATGGCAGAAGCACACTGGGTTCAAAAAGCCTCTGCGACAGTCTTCAATATTGTCTTTTGTAGCTGGCCCAGATTTCTTTCAAATGGTATAAATGACAATGTCCACTGAGGAATCCCATGCTTTCTGAGGAAGTGAAAAGCCGCAAGTTCGACATCATAGCGTCGCAGGAGATATGCTGAAAAAGGAACGATGGTACGTACGTATAGGTTGAGCTGCCCTTACCAAACCGACCGTACCAAACTGGAACTCAACCAAAAAAATTAATGGGCAACTGAACTAACTTAAACGGAATGGGGTAAGCCCTATTCGATCGTGTGGCACCCAGGGCTCGGAAAATTCGACACTCTTTTCTGAAAATTGAAAGTTGCTTTTTGTCAATGTCATGTGTGCATTTTGATTATCAAAATACCATCGTTTATCTAATACTTATCCCACACTTACTGCATTCGGAATTTGCAACATAGTGAGCTATTGCACGATATCATTCTCTTGGATACGAAATATCAGGTAGCAGGCTATCAGTATCAGCTGCTATGGAGTGAAAGCATTGAAACATTCTATCGATAGCTCATTTTCTGCTTTACGGTAGGCCTACTACATCTATCAATATGTGGTGTTTCAGCTTGGTTGATATTGATATATACAAGCCCGTAGACCGTAGACCGACAAGAGCTATGGAAAATTTTGGACGAAAACGACTTCCCGGGCAAGATTACTAGGATGGGATCCAGTGCTGTGTGAAAATCTCGGGTGGATTGTTGGACCCATTCCAATCTCGCAGGGTACTTCGACAAGAAGATGATCTTTCCTGCCTGCTATTCAACATTGCGCTTGAAGGTGTTATAAGACGATCTAATCCAGTTAATTTATCTGCTTTGCTGACGACGTGGATGCTATCGGCAGAACATTTGAGGCGGTAGAAGACCAGTACACCAAACTAAAACGCGAAACAGAGAAGATTTGGTTGAAGATAAATACATCTAAAACGAAGTATATGCTGGCGGGCGGAACCGAGCGCGACAGGGCCCACTTGGTCCGTAGTAATTGACGGGGATGAGTTTGAGGTAGTCGACGAATTCGTGTACCTTGGCTCACTTGCAACAGAGGACAACAATACCAGCCGTGAGATTAAAAGGCGTATTATTAGCGGAAGTCGGACCTACTACGGACCCCACAAACACTTGCGGTTGAACAATCTGAGCCCCTGTACAAAACGCTAATTAGACCGGTTGTTTTCTACGGGCACGAGACGTTGACACTGCTAGAAGAGGACCTACGAGCATTCGGAGTTTCCGAACGGCGGTTGCTAAGAACCATCTTTGGCGGCGTGCAGGAGAACGCTTTATGGAGGCGAAGAATGAACCACGAGCTCGCGCGTCTCTACGGCAAAGCCAGTATTTAGAAAGTGGTTAAAGCTGGATATGGAAACGTTGGGCAGGACATATTGCTGGGATGCCGGACAACTATGCTGCAAAAATGATTTTCGTATCGAATCCGGTAGAAACAAGATGAAGAGGGGCACAACGAACGAGACGGCAAAACCAGGTGGAGCGAGATCTGGTGAGCACTGGGTGCCTGCGGAACTGCCGTGGACCGAAATAGAGGGAGAGGTTATGCGACGCAGGTCTTGTCATAAGACGTTAGGCCAATTAAGCAAGTAAGTAACATCAGCTGAGCTGGACGTTGCAGCCAATGACCTACAGAGCAGGATCATTTATGCTTTTACCGCGGACAGTCTGCCGTTGATGTGCGCTGGTGGAATGAATCGTTCAGCAGCCTTCGTCGGGAGGATAGGCGTTTATTCGACAGGGCTAAGACCACGTCTAATTGGGAAGCCTACAGGAAATCTCTCACCAAATACAAAACAGAGCTTCGCAAGCACAAAAAGAAGTCCACAGTCAAATTTTACGAGAGCATCTAGACTCTGCCTGAGGCAGCGCGACTCTAAAAAGCGGTTATCAAGGACCATAACAATGACCAAGGGCAACTGGACAAAGAGGATGGCTGTCTCACAGGAAACCGTTACAGATTGCAGACCACTGAAAGCGACATCGACGCGCAGCAACAAGTTCAGTCATCACGCAATGTGATCAAACGACTCGATTCTACTTGCACGCCGACAGTTTACGGAGGCTTCAATCAATTGGACACTCAGCTCATTTGAACCAATGAAGTCTCCAGGTGCTGATGACATACTACCCCTCTTCTTGCATAAAGCGGACGATATTATAATGTCCGAGCTTATCAACCTCTTTCATGCTAACTTTGCATTGGGATATGTCCCGGAAAGCTGATGAAAAGTTAGGGTGGTGTTCCTACCTAAGGTATGTAAAATCACGAATAATTGCATTCGTAATGTGTTCTTAAAAAGCTCCCATAAGCATGGCAATCAATATGCTTACTTACGCGGTAAATCTATGGGAACCGCACTTCATTGCCTAGTGACGCTGATTAAAAAGTCACTCCAATACCAAGATACAGCACTTCGTACTTTTCGCTTTCGTCATCCGCTGCTCCAAACGGTAAAGACAACTTGATCGAAACGAAAATGTTAAAAAGGTTCAAAATGCGTTCGTTCTACCGTTAAAAACGGAGGCATGACTAATCAAGCTACTAGTGGCATTATAGCGTTCGTATTCCACTACTACATAGACGGTGTGAATTTGAATGCGCGGTGGAGTGATTGCGGTAGGAAAAAAGGATCGGTTGAAGCCCTGGGTGGCACAGCCTAACATGGATATTCCATATAGTGTAATTGATACAGCTCGCACTATATGGAGCAATGGAAGGCCCGTTCTTCCAGCCGGTACCATCCATTTCTTCACAGATGGATTAAAAACTGGGGCTTGATAAAAGAAGCTTCTTCCACCGTCTTCCAAGCGGAAGTATATGCAACATACATCTGCGTCAAGATATTCTAAAACGAAAATCGGTATCTTTACGGACAGCCAGGCTGCACTACTGGCTTTCAAAGTCTCAAGTCCATTAAATCTGCATCCAAATCGGTTTGGGAGTGCAGCACAACTTTAAGGGAGCCAGAACAATGATTCATTATTCTGGGTACCTGGATACTGCGGAATCGAGGGTAATGAGCGTGCTGACAACCTAGAGAGACAAGGATCAGCTCAGCAATTCATTGGCCCCGAACCGTTTCTGGGCACCTCCATATCCGTTGTCAAACGCGAATTATTGACCTGGGAAAAGCTATAAATAGCATCCAGTTGGTATCTATCGCAGAGCTGTAGATAAGCTGAACAGTTTATTAAACAGTTAAGTTAAAACACTACTTACCATAACGCGTAGTGAACTGCGCATAACCACGGGACTCCTCACCGGGCATTGTCCCTCTCTTTACCATATAAAGAGAATTGGCAAGGTCTTAACTGACATTTGCCGCTTTTGCAGCTCAGAACTAGAAAGTTCAGCGCACTTGCTCTGCTCCTGTGGAGCTCTTGCGTCTTCCAGGTACAGCATCTTCGAAAGCTACCTATTAACTCCATACTCCGCATGAAAACTCCATCCCAAGAAGGTTATTGGTTTTATTAATCATTTAGTACCTAATTGGAGCACAGTCTTACAATTTTTTTTAGTTTATAGTCACTTTAACACTTTTTAGGTCATTCGTGACTTCTGCAGGGTTGGGATTTGAACCCGGGTCCTCGGCGTGAATGCTAAGCAATACGCCGGAATTGACCCCAGTCTTACAATTACCTAGCTCAACTCCTTCAATGGATATGAATAATTCGTAAACTGTGACAGCAATCGAGGCCAGCTACAAAAGACAGTCTCCATGACTGTCACAGTGGCGTTTTTAAACCCAGTGCCCTTCTGGTATACAAAAAAGGGATTTTAGAATTGTACAATAAATCAAATCTTGTTTTAGAGGTGAATCTCAGAAAAGCTTAATTGCTTTTTTGTCATGTCTGTGTGTAGTACTTCTTTTGCCCAACCTAATAACATGGCTTACTGAGCATGGATTTCCATCATAGTTTTGTTTAAGAACTTTACCTACTTTACTGATCAAACTTGAATTTGAAGCATAATTTTCTTTTTTTTACTCATAAGTTCCGGTCCAGAAATGGGGGGGTATGAAATGGGCAAGGCATCTAGGAAAAAGCGCCCAACATAGCTCTAGCCATCCCAAGCCCCTACCTAATGCCTCCACGTGGCCATACCTGGAAATACTTCAATTTGTATAATGGAGTAGCCAAGCTAGGAGGTGCGGGATCGTACGGTTTTCAGTTCCTAACCTTACAAATGTAGTTTTGGGCAACCATTAAACCACACGACTTTATTTTCAAGTATTATATGATTTACACTAATTTCTTTTTGGTAAACTAATCTATTTTCAGAGAGTGAAATAAGGCGTTATACCCTTCTAAATGCCTAAATGTCTAAATGCCATTAGTTCATCCCTGAGGACCTTCATTAGCAAAGATACTCGCAACGACTGTAAATAAATCATTATCTATGTATCGAATGATTGGGATTTTGGCCGTTCAGTCATTAAATAATAGTAGACGTTCTATTTGTCTTTTACGCCAACGTTTCGATCCGGATTTGGATCTTCATCAAACTTCATCAAACAAACTGGAAAAAATCGTACAAATACAGGACCAAACTACAAGACAAATACAACTTGAACAGCTGAAGGAAAAAACAGCTATGATCACCCACTGCATCAACACAAACCACCGATTCGACTTAGAACAAGCAGCAATTCTGGATCACAGCAACAAACCAACACGACTACCGATACTGGAAGTATGTTATATAATGACTACGAACAACATCAACAAACGCACCGACACAGATGGAATCAACATATGTTATACGGGAATACTAAACACACTAAAACAAAATAGTAGAAAAACAACCACACAGGTAAACACTAACACAGAAACGCAGGACCAAGCACAAACATCACGAATACAAACCAATAAAAAGTAGCACAATTGAAATCAAGCCAATAGTAAAAGTATCGTGCCCAATATAGGAAGAACAGTTCACGACAGTTTAAAATAGTAATTAATATATCGCAAACAAATGACAGTTACCAGTAAGTCTAAACAATATTGTATACACAATTAGAAATCGTCACTAAATTCTGATTAACTCAAACATTTTATAGTAAAACAAATTGTACCAAAATTCAAAACCAGACAACACTGTAGGCTAAAAGAATTTAGACAAAGACGATCAACACTTTGTAAGTACCAAACTAATTATAAATCAGACAACAGCTAATAAATGTACCCGTTCGTAGAAGCCCTGATGAAGATCCAAATCCGGATCGAAACGTTGGCGTAAAAGACAAATAGAACGTCTACTATTATTTAATGACTGAACGGCCAAAATCCCAATCATTCGATACTTATATATCAGTCGAAAAATACTAGTGAATTATCTATGTATATGGGAACCGTTTGGTACGGGAGGTCCACGCTTTCTTCCTTCCCTTGATTGCAAGGAGTTTAATGGAATTAGGTATTTTTTCTGTTTCCACTTGATTCTTTGGAATTCTCTCTACGGTACATGCTGCGCAATTGGCCTGACCGTTGACAAGAAAAATGATTGATTCAAGTAACTGTCATTTTTCAGGATGCCTTCCAGAATTGGCTGCGTTAGTGTGAGATTAGATTAGATTAGATTAGATAAGTGCCGGTCCAGAAAGGAGGATTTTACGATTAGTTTAACTGGTGTTACTCTGCGGATGGAACCAAGCAGCCATCCGCAGAATAACCCCAGTCAAGCAAACCGTAAAACCCCACTTACTAGACCCGAACGTTGACGGGCACTGATTTAAATTTTTTTTATCAACCAACTAATCCTGAAATGGATTGTGGGAAGGCAACTAAAACAAATTTTAATGGTTTTTTATGATAGAAGGAAACTCATTATTGGGCTCAATGTAAAACTAGAGCGAAAATTTGATGCCTTTGAGTGAGATACCATTCACACTTAGATGCAATTGTACATTTACTGCTGTTGTACAGGTGATTAGCAGTCACGATATACAGTCTAACCACACCTAGTCAGACCATTGCACCGATCGCAGACCACTGCATTTTAGTCAAAAACTTCAATTTATGAATTTAATATTCATACAAAATATGAACCAAGACAAAAATACATCACGAAAAATACTAAAAACTATCGTTTTCAAAATGATAAGAAGATGGTTTTAAAAGTGGGTTATACAATCAAACGAGATAGCTTTCGGTTCCAACGAATAACTCAGTCGTAGACTATTTTTCTAACGCGCAACAAGCAGCTGTTTATTTAAGCTTCTTTCTGACTGTCTGTTGCTCAAACGGAGGGCAAAAAAAGGGTAGATGTACTGTTTTGTTGGCTGCAGAAGGTGTGAAAAATAGGTAAAACAATGCTGATACATACATTTGTACTGCTGTACTGTTTTAGTTTCGCCGTTCCTCGCAGACAACAAGCGAACAGCATTTATTTCATCTCAAAATAAACACCGAACGGTTGCAAAATTCACGGTACCTGATGCGAAACATGCGGCGATTTCATCTAACCTGATACCCATCTCGGAGATGTTTTCCTCCCCTGGTTATACAAGCTGTTGGCAGAAATATTGTTGATTCAGCAGTACGTTAGATGAAAGTTGGCCGAGTAAACTATGTTCCGGCGTGGATCTGCACTTGAATTTCTCCCATAACTCTCCACAAACATCATGAATTACTCAATAAACGCACGACGATTGACCCGAGCGGAAAACTTACTGTCCATATATTTGAACACGTAATGCTGCATAATTTTTAATCATTCGACGACGGTGTTTACGGTGTCTTCGCCATCTTCAAGGCAAGACCTCACTGGACCACTAGCTTAAGAAATGGAATTATTCGGCATAAGCAATTAGCACACCGCTAACCCAACATAACATTAACAAAATCTCGTCTCGTGAAAAAAAACGGCCGGTGAAACCAAGGTCCCTCCGGCCAGTAATAGCGAACGCAGCATTGTTTGTGCGCACTGCAAAACGCCGCAGGTCACATCAGTTCGGTTGGGCTTCATTAATTCTGTAGCTCTGTAGTTGCTCTATTATGAGGTATTTTCAACTGGAAACTTCTTGCATTTTGGTTGTGCCAAATTATCGCATCCGTAACCACGAAAATGTAGGATTTGCGAGGGGGAGGGTGGCTTCGCCTCCATGTAATTGGCCATTAAGTGAGACGGACGGTACGTTTAATTGCGTTTGGGAAGTTCGCATCAATCACCGTGCGGGTGACCGAATCACAACAATCCGCTCACTGTTCACAGCCTCCAAAACGGGGGGGATTCAATTTCAAACTGATTTCATCCGTTTGATCCCGCCTTACGGTTTCCATGGTTTCCATCATTCATCAAAGATCGACTATGCTCTAGGCGCTTTGCTCTGCTGGTGAAATTGGTGGATTAAGCGCTGTTATGTTATATGTTGATAAGCAGTTTTTTCTTTGCGGTTTACACGGAAGGGATTACTGACTGCTGCAAGCCGGATGAATAAATCAAAGCGGTAATACTTCCACTGGCCTAACTAGACGTGAAAGTGCTAGCTCGGCTCAGCTCTGCATTAGGGGCTTTGCCCAGTTGGGTAGGTGATTAGGATTGGCAAACGCATCGAAGAGCAAAATATATTGAAGCAAATTTATCGCTTCAATTATGATCACATATTGAATATTGTTAACGAAGATCGGGGGAAAACCCAGCACGTATTTTTTGCATACAACTTTGTATCTCAGAGGACTTTGCCTTTTTTTAGAGTGCAATCAAAGCAAAATTTAAGTCATAGAGCTTACTTATAGTTTGCGTGCAGAATTATTAAAAGTATTACGTGATTTATGCGTCCCTGTCATACGAAAAAGTACTAGCATATGACTAACATAAACTTATTTCAACATAAACTCACTCATGCTGCTGACGTAAAACGTGTCGAGCAGTTTACTGCCACCCCCGGAGGGGATCAATGAACTCCGATCAGCCTCAATCAATCTTGTGAAAGTGCTTCGTAAAAAAAAACACAAACCCTCCAACAGCGCCACCCACTTGCGATGGGTATCGTAAAATGCACGGAATGTGTTAAAACCCAGCCGGGTTGCAATGCAACGGGTACCCCGATTTATGGCACGCGATTAAAGAGGTACATCACAAGTGCATGTTTTTTAACAGAAAACCTTCTACTTCGATCGATCGCCATAAAAAAGGGTTGGAGCTGTTCGCGCGATCACGCGTGGAGCTTGTAAAGGTACTGTGTGTGCGGTTACGGTCGAGACAATGTACGAAGGGACTAATTACAATCCTGCCGGGTGGTTTATAACTAAAAAGTATAAGTTAAATTGTTTCCAAAAAAACCGAAAACCGCCGATCACAAGAAGCAAACAAAAAAACAAGGTGCTACTAATATAATTATTTGGTTGGTGCATTTGCAGAGTAATCCAGTTTTCTCGTCGCTCCCATCGTCAAAGATTGGGTCCCACACTACCGTCATCATCACTGACGCCTATTTTCATAACAAATCTAAATGTACAGTTTTTATTATAACTTCATCAGTCTATTCGTCGGATACCCGTCGTACATGAATACAGATCTCCGACAACCGATAAAATCATAACCTTTCGGAAATATAAAGGTTGTTTGCTGTAATTACATTCTTTACGGTCGATCAAACCGTGCGCGCGCGGGTTTCATCTGAAAGTTTGCGTTGCACCGAACCTGACCATATAATTGTGCATGCGCCCCCGGCTCTCAGGAGGTTCCCCTCCTAGCGGGAAACGGGAATCAAACCGAATTAGGCCAACCATTTCTCCGCAACCTACATTTTGACGAAGCATCGGTAAAGCCTGTTGTTGGAACAAACATCGCAACAAGTTAGCATATACATAGATGCCTGCCGGCTGATTGGCTGATCCACTCGTGGATCGCACAATGAAGAGCTCTTGTTGTTGATCATGTGTAGCGGAAAATTTAGTTGTTGGCGATAACTCAACTGCTCAACTTCATTTCCTGTTACCTTTGAACGGAAAAAAACGTTAACCATTAAATCATTTCACACTTATTAATATTCCATCTTTCATTCACACTTCATTGCGGCTTTCGCCTAATTGTAAGTGACAGGCCCAGACACAAATCAGAGAAGCCGAAGGTTAATATGTATTACACTTTGCAGTCCATCTACATGTACGAAGCATTATTTCACCTCCCCCAGACCATAATAGACGTAGGTATCAGTTGAGCATAGCCCCACCGGAATATATATGCTATACGCCTTGAATGACTCCATTCATATGCGACTCACGTAGTTCCGCCGCTTAAGAAAGACAAAAAAATGCCAAACCACCCAGGAAGAGTTTTTCCGGACGAGACGTTGCCGTTGGTTCTGATGAGCGTATTAACCTTGGCTCGAAGTCGCCTGCCGCCCATTCATCCCATCGGCGATGCACCGTGAAGGTAAAAAACCATGCCATCTTCCGTGCCGTCGGCGCGGCGGTTAGGGTTTTCTTTTTTCCGAACTGCCTGCCTTTCATCTTGGCTCAGCAGGCTGGCACTGCACTCTGGTAGTACTAGATGGTAGTTAACCGTATGCAACGTCTGCACGAAAAGCTGCTGCTGCTAGGGCAGACTCGGGGAAAGCCGAGGGCATTCATTCAGCCGGTTGCTAATCACAATGTGCCTTCCATTGTGAATCATTTCATAATTGATGTTTTTGGCTGCAATGCGAGCCGCCCGTCGGCTGTCGGATTGGAATCTCTTTCAACTTTTTATGCTGCGAATGCTGTGAGAAAACATGTTTCAAATTAAATTGTACTAATTTGAGAACTTCGGCGTTTGTTTCACCATTGAAGTTATGTTGTTTGCAATCGAGTGCCAAATTTTTGTGTTTTGTATGGGCTTAGAAAAGGCTTGTAATTACTCTACAGGTATACCTCGATAGTACGTACACCCGCGCATCGTTTAGCGTACGTACTATCGAAACGTACGTAATATCGAATCACAAATTTTAATGTAAAGTATTATTTTTCTTATGCTAAATATTGTCTAAAATTTGCAAATTTAAAAAAAATAATTGTCTTGGGAGCGTGTACGGCGCTATATCTCTACATATTTGCGTTGGTAAAACAAAATATTTATCAACTTAGGGACCAATTACTTCAAGAAATGGTTAATGGGTTTCACTGTTCCTTGTTTTTGCTGTCAGGTATTGTGACCAGTTAGCAATGTGTGATTATCTACCTCTTCATTAAAATTGCCAAGAATTTGAAATGATTTCGCAATGGTCAATGCTCCTAATTTAATTCTAATGATTATTGAAGCAATTTTATTCTCAGTTTTCGTTAATAGTGTTCGAGGTGTTCAAGGTCCGAATATTTTATTGCAAGGGATCAGCATCGCTTGCTTTCGTGTCTCGTTCGTTGCAAAACTTTGACAACAAAATTCATTGGGAGCCGTGACAATTACCCAGTTTTAAATTCGAGCTAGTAGTTTGGACTTTGGAATAGTAGTTTGCATTGTAATTTACAATAATATTTGACTCAGGTTAAGGGCCGAGGTCGCAGAGCAGCAAATTTTTATATGTAACGGTTTGTAAACGAATTAGAACGCGTGATTTTGATGACCACCTCGATGTCGTTGTCTTAATTTTGCGAGAAACCTTATCCTTATCTAACAAGACGGATGCAATATTATTCGCGCGGGACTAGTTTATGTTTTGCTTACGGAAATAAATGTCCAAGGCATAATATTCATATCATGGAAACAAATTCAGGCCCAAATACGTCACACACGCTTTCTAAACGACTATTTATTTGCAATGGTGATCGCGAAAAGTTGAGATGAAATATAATCGCTGACGCGTTATTTCGTTGGATCATATCATCTACCAAGATGAACCCTGATCTGTGCCTTCCCCTACTAACATAAAGTCCCGTGATACTTGTGAAGATGCAGTGGTACCCGCGGCCTCTAGCAACAGCAAGTATCGGACTAATATTCCTTCCTTTTCCCATGTAGTACAGTCTTTTGGTCGTGACCGGCGTCATTATTGGTCAATTTTCAAAGTATTGAATGAGTAGAAGTTGCACAACGATTGCACCATTCAATTGATTCTTTATGCAATCTTACTGGTTCGACCAATCACAACTACGTGCAACTACGGGCAGTCTACCTAAGCTAAGCTAATTATAAAATTAATAATTATCTTGGTAAAATTATTTTAGAAAAAAACACTTCAAATGTTAAAATATAGTTGGAAAGTAAAGCAAAAGGAATCCAAAAATATTTAGTTTTTTGCAAAATTCTCTCTCAAATTGAAAATTTGAAACGTTCGAATCTCGGCTAGGCGGTGCTGCTAGATAGAGTCAGCAGGATTGTTTCACAAGCCCCGTAACTGTCCTGTACTTTGACAGCCGGCTGCGAAGTCTGTCGATAAAGAAGGGTCAAATCTTAGAAAGATGTTTGAGCCCAAGGTTATGCTTTATCGGACAGAAGTGCTTTTATTTAGCAACTTGCGCTTGTAAATAAAAGCTTAACTGACCAATCTTCGAAATTTTGAAAAAAAAAATGAATTTGTGGTTAACTTTACAACAAAGTTAATATGGATAGTTTAATTACTAGCGCAACGTGATTTTTCCTCCAAAGAAAGTGAAATAATTCTCGTATAATGACGCACAACATATATATTTATAAATTAGTCAGTTGCTTGCAGTCTCATTTTTCCACACTTCACTTTTGTCCATATGGGACAGTTACGCCTTTATGGGTAGTAATCATATTACACGTATTTGACGAACACCAGTATCTGCAAACAAACGAATAAAACATTGCCTACTGTTCCCCCCATCGCAGTTGGAAAGATTGCGAATCACTGAAAAGGTTAATTCCCTGAGCAAAAATCTGCAAAATCAGAATGCTAAAAAATAATTGTTATTTAGAACGTATATTGGATTAATTTACTATTTAGGAACTGTTTTTAATTTTAAAATAATGGTTCAATGGTTCATTATTCAAATATTTAGAATTATCGAATACGTATTTGCTAGTATTGACTCATAAATATTCATAAAAAAGTTTCTGCTTTATATAGAAAATATAAACAAATCATTGCTGGAAAATGTACGTACTATCGAGGCAAAATGTACGTATTATGGAGGGTACGTATTATCGAGGGTACGTACTAACGAGGGTACGTACTATGGAGGTATACCTGTATTGGGAAATGGTTAGATTTACATATCGTACATGAAACTGCATAGAAAATGGGACTATTATGCAAGTAGCGGCAGTACACGTGCCTAAAAAAAGGGTGACGACCTTCCATCCTAAAAATTTTGCAATACTAAATGAAGCATTTTATTTATTTTCAAAAAAATTGAACGGCTTGAGCGCTAATAACTTAATAACTAGTTATTTCCAATCCAATTCGATAAATTATTATCGATTAGGAATACACTATTGAAAAGTGGGATCACATGCAAGCACACTTTTGTTTCCCAGGCCCGTGACGACAATATAGCTGCAATTTCATTTTTTTCTATTTCAGAAAAAATAGCCACAAAATCACAGAATTCGTCGCAATATGTCAGCCCTAACGGGGATAAGAATAAGCGCTAAATTTATCCCAAACTGCTCCTAAAGCTTCGTCACCGTTTCGTCATCTGCCACCGAAAACCGTTTACCTTTAATCTGCCGCTACCGGGATGCACGCCTGCAAGCATTTTAGAGGCCCCTGATTCCCTCAGTACGAGTTAGTCAAGATCAGGGCTTTAACCGATCCTTTTTTCTACCGCAGTCACACCATCGCGCATTCGGCATCAGACCGTCCGTTTAGTAGCGGAATGCGAACGCTATGGCATAACTCAACCAGCGGGTCGCTCAGTCATACTTCCGATTGTACAGCAGAACGAATGCGTTCTGATTTTTTTTTACATTTTCGTTCCAATCAAATTTCCTTTACCGTTTAGAGTAGCAAATGATTGCAAACCAGTCAATTGACTTGCAGTCACTACACTAACGAAAAGCACCGCGCTATTGTATGATTCAATTTTATAAAAAAACAACCACTATATGTCCATAGAAGAAGTCGGTTGAACGCCGCCGATACAAATGAACATTTTGCTTGCGTTGAATCGACGTCACCTTGGGCTCCACAAAAATACGTCGCCTTATGCTCGCAGTCAGTTTGCAGCTTACACTCTTCAATATGAACGCAAAGCGAGTGAACATCTGTTGACTTCTTTTAAGAGACCACATGAAACGGCATTCTTCTCAAGTGGCATATTGACTGGATTCAAAAAACAGTCAAATGATCGTTTTAGAAGCGCATGCTGAATGTAGAAAGTGCACGCATTCATGCAGTCACAGTTAACTTGCGATCTTTTTTCAAGCCCTAATCAAGATATCCCCGCCAACTTCCTGAAGTCAACCTGGCCCTGTACTCGGACATGAAGAGGGAGTCTTGCAACCCGGTTTCGTAAGTTAGTACTCACAACGGAGTATCAAGATTACTTCCTTCAGTACAGTAATCTTCCAGTTGTCAATTGCGCGCCGTTGAAGTAAAGGTAGCATCCGATCGTCTGTTCTCTATGTGTTATCAGAACGTGAGAGGTTTGCGTACTGAAATTACTCAACTACAGCTGTTATTGAATAGTTGTGATTACAACGGCGACGTTGTCATGCTAATGAAAACATGGTATCACAAACACTTCGGTAGTAACGAAATGACTTCCTTTTTCACTGTGATCGCAACCAGCTTTCATCCCTGGGGTGGCAGTGTGCTAATTGGTGTTAGAAACCACCAGAGAATCTACTGTCAGCTCTGCATAACTACGAGAACATCAAGCAAAAAGCAGTTTGCATACTTTTGCGACATCAACTTAATTCATCTCGGCATCGGAAATATGCTCTGAGAATACAAAGGTACGTTGGACTACTAAGTTGGAGACGACCAACCGTTTGCCTTTACTTATCTTCTATGCAATAATAAGAACTTTATTAACGCTAGCGAACCTCAATAATCCTCCCTTTTTCTGTTTTACTTGTCTCTGACGTTGTCGCGGTCCAACGTAAACTATTTTTATTAAAGGTGGAGGAGCGTTTGGTGGAAAGGTGGAAATGGAAGGTAGTCCGGATGAAATTGCGAAACTTCGATATAGGGCCAAAAATATATTGCGTAGTTCAATTGCTGAGTGGAACTCTAACCCACACTCTCTCGGTTTGCGCCCAATTGTTTTGACTGTTAAACTACCAGCACACGACACCCTATATTAGATAGTCTCATATCTAGTTTCGATCATTCCACTCTAACAATTCGTACGCACACACAAACGCTTCACCCGCTGACGGTAATTAACCCTCTCCTTGTCTAATTTTCCACCATTTCCCCTTTCACGTCTTGTCCTGCCCTGGGGATACTATAAAGCATCTACGTTGCATTACTTTCTTTTGCTATTTTCTTCGTCTATTGAAAAGACCGTCGTAATGTATCGTATCGTAAAAAATCAAATACATATCTCGACCAACATGTCAAAAGGTTCAATGTGCAAATGAGAAATCCTCTTTGCGTCTCCTCTCTTATGCTTATTACGTCGGCATAAATGCATTACAACCCGATTTTTCTTAAAGATCAGCTAGTCAATAATGCCAGCAACCGTTTCACGCAAAATAGAATCATTCAAGTGCATTTAAGCCGCCGTGATAAGCGTAAGAGAGGAGACGCAAAGGGAATCTCTCATTTGCACATTGGACCTTTTGAAATGTTGCTCGTCATATAAGCCTTGCCTTTAACCAAAACCAAGCCTCTGACAAAACATTATATTTTCGTGGTAAGAATCGTAGCTCTCTCCTAATAAACCTAGAAACTCCCAGAGATGCACGTTTAGCACGCTTAGAAAAAATCCAGTAAATTTACGTCTTTTGACAAGCACATTAATGGAACATCGAAAATCAAATAAAATTACGTGTTATTTCACAACATAATGTATCATAGTGTGTGTTGCGTTCTTATAGGCTTATATTTATTACCTTTGGCTTGATGTAAAAATATATCTTCAAAAACGGTTTATGCTATTTACGTTTTATTTAATGGAAAAATATAAATGATTTTTGCTACGTGTACATAAATTTATTTAGCATTTCAGTTAACGTCGAATGTGAGATTCATTTTTACGTTCTGTCTCCTGTTACTTACGGACAAAAAAATGGAATAGAGCAGAGAGAAAAATGTATTAAAATCTGGACAAACGGAACAAGAAGAAAAGAGAAAAACGAACGAAAAAGCATGACAAAATGGAAGGGAAGACAGAACTTAAGAAGAGAAAGAATAATAAAGAAAGAAAACTGGAGAAAGAAATGAAAAGGAGACAAAAAAGGTGGAAAATTGAAGAGATAAAAAGGAAAATGAAAGAAAAGACCAAAATACGATTAAGAAAATAAGGAAAACGAGAAAGAAAATGAGGATAAACTGGACTGGAAAGCTGGAAAGACGGAACAAAAAAGGAAAAAAGGGGATAGAAAATGAGGAAAAAGAAAGGAGAAAATACAAGAGAAAATTGAAAACACAGAACAGCACAGAAAAAAAAGAAAAATGAAGAAAGAAATGAAAACGGAATGAAACGAGAAACAGAACTCTGTTACGGAAAAGCAGGACATCATTAATGGAAGAACGGATCAGAATAGACAAAAAAAGAAGTTAAAGGGACGGAAAGCAAAACGGATAATCTCGGTTCAAATCCCAACCCCGTAGAAATCATAAATGACCCTAGCTATAAAAGTGATTTAAAAAAACCATGGGTATAAACGTCCATAAGAACTTAACTCTTCTTTATCGACAGACATCGCAGCCGGTTATTAAAGTACAGGAAAACTACGGGGCTAGTGTATGGACTATTGGTCCTATTGACTCAATATCGGCACCGCCCAGTTGAGATTCGAACCTACGGCAACTGGCTTGTTAGACCAGCATCGTACCCTGGAACTAACTGGGCGGGCGCATAAAAGCGACTATAATAATGCTAAAAAACTAAAAATGAAACTGGAAAAAAGTGGAAAACCGACTTCAAAATGAAGAAAAACGGTAGTAAAAAGACGAAAAACGGAACTGAAAATAAGATGAAAATCGGGACTGAAAAGAGCAGCAAAAACAGGCCAGGAAAACAAAAGAAAGAGGATGAAAAAAGGAAAACCGGTAGAGGAAACGAAGAAAATGGGAAAAAGAGCGGAATATTGAAGGAGAAAGATGGAATAAAATGAGACGGAAAAATAAAACAGAGAAAAAGAAAAGAAAAACAGGAAAAACGGACCACAGAACAAGCAGGAAACTGGGGAAATGACGAAAAGCAGGAGATAAAAAAAGGTAGAAAATGGAACAGACGAAGACGAGAAACGAGAATAAAAGAAGATAAAAAAAGTTTAAAAAAATGAAAACTGGAAACAAGAAAAAGGAAAAAGAAAGAGAAAATTGATTTCAACACTTCTAGTAGAATCTAATTTCAGATGTAATTCCAAGGCTAATCACAAGTCCAATTCAAATCCACTTTACGTCCAATTTTGAATTCAACCTCGAACTTAATTTCAAATCCATTTTATGTCCAATTTCAACTTTAATTTCAAATCTAATTTTGAGTCCAATTCTAAGCCCAAAACAATTACAACTTCAAGTAAAATTTCAAGTCCAATTTCAAATTTTCTTTCAAGTCCGCCTTCATGTCTAATTCCATGTGAAACTTCCAGCCTAAAGTACTCCACATTTAAGTATAATTTCAAGTCCAATTTTAAGTCCAATTTACATTCAGTTTGACATAATGCTTAAGGATCAAATTAATCCAAATTAAAGTCTAGTTTAATGCTCATGTCAAGTCCGATTTCAATTCCGGGTATGAAATGGGGAAGGCATCTAGGAAAAAGCGCCCAACATAGCTCTAGCCATCCCAAGCCTCTACCTAGCGCCTCCACGTGGCCATACCTGGAAATACTTTAATCTGTATGATTGAGTAGCCAAGCTAGGAGGTGCGGGGTCATGTGGTTTTCGGCTCCTGATGTTACAACTGTATTTAGTTTTAGGCAAACCATTGAACCACCTGACGTTATTTTCATATGTTATCCGCAAATTATTTACACTAATATTTTTGATATTTGTTATTTCTAATCTACTTTTGGAGAGCAAAGTAAGGCGTTAAATCCTTGGCCTATTGCAACCTGGCTTCTGGTCTAAATGCCATTAGTCCATCCCCAAGGGTCCGGAGTATTAGTGCATCTATCTATTAGCAGAAATACTCCCAACTACTGTAAAAGTTTCAATATCTGTATGGGAAGTGTTTGGTACGGGATGTCCACGCTTCCTTCTTTCTCCTTGATTTCAAGAAGTTTAATGGAATTAGGCACCATTTCTGGTACCACTTGATTCCGTGAAATTCCCTCTGCAGTACATATTGCGCAGTTGGCCTGGCCGTTAACGAGAAAAATAATAGATAATAGCAATCGTCATTTTCCAGGATACTTTCAAGAATAGGCTGCGCTAGTATGAGTTAGTATAAGTCCAATTTCAACTCTAATTTCTAGTACAGTTTCAATCAAGTCTATTTTTAAGTTCAGTTCCAATTACACTCGAAAGTCAGAAGTTTTCAACCTAATGAGTACTAACACAGCAACTATGCTTCCTAAACAACAAATATATGTACGATAGAATTCAAGCTGTCAAACTGGTTCATACCAAAAGCTAACCCATGGGTATAAACGTCCTTAAGAATTTGACCCTTCTTTATCGACAAACTTCGCCGGTTATAAGAGCACAGGACAATTACGGGGCTAGTGCAACGATTCTACTGACTCTGTAGCGGCACCGCCCAGTTGAGATTCGAACATGCGACGAACTGGCTTGGTAGGCCAGCATCGTGATCCGGAGCTAGCTAGCTTCAATCCCAATCGCACTTTTGCCCCCCTTTATTCTACATCTCAATCGTCTTTTCAAATGGATGTTTAGAAATATATTTAAGATCTTCCTAAATGATTGCAAATACAATATCAGTTTTCAACTTTACTGGTAAACGTGTAACTGTCAGAGTTACATATGTGAGTGTATTACGAGAAGATTTTCCGTAAGATAGTATTTCTTCGATATTTTCGGCTTAATCATAAAGTACTTCAAAAGACGGTTCCGTGGAAGGTTACAGATTACAGAGGTTACTTTGACGAGTGAATGGTCGTGGGTTCGAATCTCAGGAGAATCAAGGCCATTTGAAGTGTAATTTTCAGGCCCCCTTATTACCTTTCCTTCATGCTGAATTTTATCTCGTTCTGTTGCAGCTTCTTATAGTTAGTCAGACGGACAGGTCACTCTTATAATAGTAAGTGTATGGATCAAAGGGCTAGCGAGAACTCGCTCCAATGTGAACTGGGCATACGGTTTAAGCTTAGCAGTTATTCACTGCTGACCGATTAGTAGTAAATATCCAATTCGAATATAATAGACTTCAATAATAAACGCAAATTTACAACTCATTGTTTGGTATGAACGTCACTGAACGTTACGGAATATCTATCCGGTCATTTGCTTCGATCGTATCAAAGTTTAGGCTGTACGATTTTATTTTCCTCTAAACCGGGTCAACCATGAAAATCAAATAAGCCACCCCCGAGTAGGTGTCCTACATACATATGAAGTGTAAACTATAAAGTCCCATCTCTCTGTTTTAATTTTGATGTGACCTAAAAATTCAGCTTTCTTTTTCTTTGCGATATTTAATGTATAGGAAAAATCAAGGTGACGAATGTTGACGGAGAAAACTGCCGCCCCGGTCTACGGTCTATGATTTATGCGTTATGGCTTTATTTGCGGCAGCTTCGATGACAGTTACGAGTGCCACCGCTCGAACCTGGTGTTCAGTTCACCAACACTTGACTTGGTCTGTTCGTCGAAACCATCATGTTTAGCCAGCACTGAGATTGAGGTATACAATTCGCATAATATTGCTTCGCCAAGTAGCACCATACCCACCATACATTCATATATGTGAAGTGAGCAGCAGTTTAGCTTGGTTCGGCTTGGTTTGATTGACGAGGAGCTGGTTGGCTGGCTGGCTGGCTGGCTGGCTGGCTGCACAGGGAACGCGACGAAGAAGAACCATTCACCGACTGTTATGGTAATGGTTTAAGGCACCTGTCAGTCAGATTTTCAGTTCAGCAGTAAACAACATTTATGTTAAAGTAAGAGGGTATTTCGTTTTTTTTTTTTGTTTTATACGATGATGTACACTTCTCAATTTAAATTACCTATGAATGTTGAAATTATCGTGTTATAATGATAGTGTTATTTTATTTTTCGAAAGTACTTATAGCTTATAGACTGTTATAGCCATGGCTCTTTTTTCGTTTTAAATTTTTACCAATCACGGACTACACAATAAGTATGCACGCAGTGATTTTTAAAATAATTTTCCTTTTGCAAATGTCTATGTCGGGTAGAATAAGGAAATGTTCGTCATCGCATGAGTTCAAAAGCACCCCAACTTCATTCGAAGCCAGAGTACATCAGTGGTTCTTGATTCCGGACTACTTTCACTAAAATATATTTAATTTTTACATGCAAACTGGACTACCTACGAATAGAAGATCAGGCTCCAAATCAAACAGACCAAACATGCCTATTTTCTGTTCACTAAATACAAAACGATTGACGCTTGTCGGTACGAATTTGTTATATTCCGTTGATAATGTTGAGTGGAAAAATCTATTTTCTCCCTCTTCGGAAAATTAATATTTCAACTTTTTGGCTTTTCTTTCTTTGTCCGCTGTTGAGGTTCGATTCGCTTGGCAGCGCGAAGCTCTAGCTCTCCTTTGTCAAAAAAAATGTAATTTAATGCAGTAGGTACTTATATTACGACATTATACGTCATACAAAGACAAGCACAGCTCCGCGTAGTTGGTTCGTCAGGGTGGCTAAAATAAAATTTAATTGCCATCCAACCATGTTTGATAGAAATATAAGACGAAGGCGGAAAAGAAAGCGCAGTAATTTGCATTGATATGCGAAGTTATTGGAGATCATTAACTGATGGTCTGATCTAATGTGTTAATCTACGTTTTTGTGGTGCTGTTTTGAACTAATTTAGCATTGATGTTATGAGTTTAATTATTAAAGGAACTAGCCAGGTGAGACAAAAAGCATAAAAAACAATATTGATTGACAAGTTACATCGCTACCTGGGAGCAATAACCAACCTGTCCAGTACGAGAGTGTAACTTCCGGAGTCATTCATAGATTGGCAGAGACCAAAAAGGCGCTAATTATCGATCAGCATTTTACTACCTCTTGTTGCAGCCCAATTTGTCTGGTCTATCGGTCTGCTTTGCCCTGTTTATGCTTTCAGGACATCAATTTTTTTCATATTTTTGCGAAATTTTTCTCTACTCAGACTCAGATGATTTTAATTTTGCACTCTATTTCGTACATTGACGCCATTTGTATTAGTCACACAACTTTGAACACTGTTTTGAACCAACTGAATTTTCAGCTAAAGTTCGTAATAAAACTCAGTTATTTTTAGTCAAGTGACATTTATAACGTTTTATTTTAAAAAAGTATTTCAAAATAAAATATCTGCTATATATTTCTGGACTAATGAACGAATTTCATTTTTGTATAAAAACTAAAATTTTGGGTCCATTGCTAATCCGCAGACTTGGCATCCGTACAAATAACTCTGACAGATGAGTTTTGTGTAAACAAATATCAGCAGCGGAATGCCAGAGCAAACAGCAGCCTCTAAGTGACAAACCTTTTTGCTTGCCGTTTGTTCACTTTCGTTAGAATCGTTAAAGTATTTAAAGGTTAATCCTCCGAATAACATATTGCTTATTGGGATATTAGTGGAAACGGTTTGTAAGGTTGTTTTTATGAGATAAGCTGTCCACAAAAAAAAAAGAGATAGGCGAATTTCGTACCAAAAGTAATCATCAACGAAAAACACAATATATCACTGATTATATTCACGCTCACTGATTTTAGTTACACTCTTATTATTCCGTGGAAAGCTGCAAACAAAATCACTGGTGAAACCTTAAATAGGCCAAATATTTGACATTTCCAGTTAAGATGGAAGGTGTTTAAGTGTTTAGTAAAGATCAAACACAACTTCTTCTTCTTCGTCTTCAGCATAGAGCCGGGGTGGTTCGTGCTGTTTCAAGCACTCGTCTCCATTCAACTCGGCCTTGGGCCACTCGTCGCCAATTTCCTAGTCGTCTCAGAAGTCGCAAATCGCTTTCGACCTGGTCCAGCCATCGTGCACGTTGCCCCCCCCCTGTTCCTGGTGCCGGTGGGGTTGTTGAAGAGGACTATTTTCGTCGCACTGTCGTCCAACATCCTTACGACGTGTCCGACCCACCGTAGCCTGCTAACTTACGCTAGATGTACGATGGGAGACTACCCAAGGAGTGCCTGTAGCTCGTGATTCATACGCCTCCGCCACACTCCGCTTTCAGTTTGTACTCCGCTAAATATCGTCCGCAGAACTTTCCGCTCGAACTCGGCAAGGACGCGTATGTCCTCCGTGACACAGCGTCACGGCTTCAACGCCATAAAGAACTACCGGTCTAATAAGGGTTTTGTACATTGTTAGTACATTTCGTGCGGTGGCGTATGCTTCCTGATCGTAGCGTTTTACGAAGGGCAAAGTAGGCCCGATTGCCCGCTTGGAAGCACCGCTGGATCTCCTTACTAGTGTTGTTGTCCGCGGTCACCAGCGATCCCAAATACACGAACTCCTCTACCACTTCTATTTCATCGTCGTCAACGGTTACCGTCCTGGCTATGATATCGAAGTTATCTGCAAACCCTAGAAGTGGGCTACCCTATTCAGTATATCCAGTTAGATCCAGTAATATCCAGTTAGATGACCGAATGAGTACTTTGTAGTTCACGCGCTTGCCGTTATTATCACACTATACTTGTAGATTGTTTAAATCCTTTTGCAGCGCTATGCAGTCTGTATCCGACGGTATTACTCGAAATTTTGTCAGCGAAAGATTGTACAGGAGACGACATAAGCGCACCCAAGTCGCTTACGAAGATGTTAAAGAGAAATGGTCCGAGTACGTTACCTTGGAGTACGCCGGAAAGAATAAGAAAAGTTCGAAAGCAAGCGGAGCTCATACAACGTAAGCAGTGCGCTCCGTCAGTCAACTTTTCCCAGGTGAGTAATACAGTTCAGAAACTGTTTTGGGTCAATAGTTTGCTGAGCTGTTCCTTGTCTTGCTAAATTGTTACCAAATTCATTACCCTCGATTCCGCAGCCCGAGCACCCAAAGTAATAAGACTTCCTTTTTGGCAGTAGAATCCTCATCTAGGGCAAATATTCCAGAAGCAGTCAAAACAGCAAAATCGTTCATAACATTCAAGTGCCAACGCGATTTATTGTATGTCCAAGTCTCATTATTCAACCTGTTATGTCGAAATCCCTCCACTTTCGTATCTGTCAACATCTCACCGGCACCGGTAAGATCGATTTTTGATGGAACCTCTTCGGGACAGATGAGACCCAAACTGTGCGCAACAACGAGGCACATTGTTTTTCTAACGACCACTCCCAGCCTGTAGCAGTCAGCCACACCACGTAATGGATAATAAATACGGAACGAATTGGGTTTTCCTCTTCCCATTGCGTCGCGATTCTCGAACATTGTTGCGTCCCAAGCAGATGGCACCGGAGTTTTCTCAGTCGCGCCAACATTATGTGCTGCCTTCGCTCGCTTTTCCAAAGAGGTGATTGACAAGCTGGCGTCAACTTTACGACCCAACAAAGGCTGCTGTTTTGCTTAGTTCGTTTGCCGGCGACGAGCAGGCGAAAATATAAACGAGCGCAAAACAATAGATTACGAACGATGTCAAATAACAGCAGAAATGATGAATTAGCTTTGATTTTCCTTACCGTGAGCCGTGCCTGATGGTAGATAGTATGTTGTACCGGCGGCCGTTGTTGTGATGCTTTTTTCACAGACAATTGTGTATTTCCGAAAGGGGGCAATTTATTTACGACAATCGTTGGTTTGTTGGTCGAGGAGATTATGCAAAAGCTTTGGCGAGCTAGCTGCAACTGCAACCACTACCTAATTAACAATGTAAACGAAATCATACCAATGGATCATAAATTTGCAAAAATAACGTCTAAAGCTGAGACGTAATGTTTGTTCGTGCAATAAGTCGGATGTCTGCAGTTGCAAATAAAAAAGAACCAACAGAATGGCATAATTTTCTATTACTCCGAAAGCTCCGAAAGGTATGAAAATTATCATTCGTTTTGGCAGTCTTCGGTAGCCACCAGACCGGAGGATGACCGGTACGGGTAAACCTGCCACACAACGATCACCGTTTATGCATTCATTATTGTAATTATGTTAATCATGTTAGTATACATATACACATACTGGAATAACTGCAGTATTAGCCTATTTTTTCTGGCTGGGTGTGCACTGAGTCGATTACTTTTTCTTTCTTTTATTAAGCAGGTTCATCGCCACACCGGCCGGACGACAAAGCCGCATTAACCTCGGCAGATTGTGGGTCAACACGTCTACTACTTGCGACGCGTGGAAAGTATTACACTGCGGAGAAAAAACAACATTCCATATTTTTCCCTCTTTATTTAGTGTTTTGGCGTAAATAAATTGTTCTTAGCACATTCCGGGAAGTTATATGGCGCATTAAAAGAAAATCCTAATCCTAATGTTGACCACTGATGGCCAGTTCAACGAAATTCGTTGAAAATAAAATCTAAGCTCATTAATAAATAACCAAACGATTAGCAATGGGGAAATTGCCCATCCGGAAACCGTCCAGTTTCCAACCCTGGCGAAACTAGCTCCACTCGGACTGGTGGATTAATTATATCATTCCATGTTCCGTTATGGTTGCAGATTTTAAAAGCATCAATCATCACGTCCTTCCTTTGCACTCACTGACCGTACTGCTGGCTATTTGCAAAATATCACTTCGACGGTGTCGATGGAAATCGCCTGAACCAAACCGACCCATCATATCAGCTGGATGGGTGGAAACGGTAGGCAGAAAGTGAAAATTCCACTTTTTCGTCATCACCCTGATCAGTCTTGGTTGCTGTCGTTTGTTCCATTTTGCAATCTTCCTTTTTCCATCGACTGTGTTTATGGTTAAAGCTCTGGATAATCAAGTTTAAATTATTATCACATTTTAAAATTATTTCTTCACACGTGTTTTTAAAATTCTTCATGCTTGTTTGTATTTAACGCGAGGCTGTAAGTGATACCACTACGTGCAAAAATCTCATCACGTTATGCTCACACATGCCACCACTTAGGCAGATAACTTAACGATTGTTTTTTGTCAATTTCCTCTCGACCGTTCCATTTTAGACGAGTCGGGAAATCAACGCACGTGCCAATATTTTTTCCTAGCAGTTAATTGAAACACGTTTATGAGGAAAGCTTATACGTACTACCAGGGCCGACGTTAGCAATTTTTTATAAAAATTTAATTTGGTTTTCTATCGTTCACATAGCTTTTTGCTGTAACAATTCTTCGCCAATATGAATTATTCAATATTTAAATAGAAATTTAACCCAATGTTGGTTGAAATGCCGGCTTCAGCACTGCTCTGCACCTCATCACCTATTTCACTTAAAAAGGTGATCCTACCTAGTTTAACGCGTAGGTACCTATCGAGCGATCGTTTAACGATCTGACAGTAATAATTGATTTTTTAATACGAGTTGATCATCAGTCAGCGCTCGCCAACGACGCCGGTAACAAACTACTGATCGAGAAAAGCAAGTAAAACCATCAACTAAGAAATGTGGTTGGGTAACACTAAACTTCCGTACATACCAGGTTGGTTTCAGTATGGTTTTCTTCTTGTACGGGTTGAATGCTACCACGAAAATCAAACATGCAGCATCATGCAAACATAATCTGTGCGTACGAGCTCTAACAGATACCTTATAATAGATTTTTCATTGTAACGTCGCGGATTTAGCCAACATTCGTCAGTTTTTTCTTTTTAATATTTTCCAATTTTCACCAATCTCAAACATCGCAAAAGATTCGCAAAAAATATTAAATTTTGTGCAAAAAATTACGCTAATTTTATTAATGTGTTCGTCCTACTTCGCAAGTGCATTACGTTATTTTCGTATACTTCCATTTGATTTTACCATAAATGACCAAAATAGAATACGCATCCTGTCAAAACTGGATGAACCACTCCATTTGGTCATGGTTTACACCGGCAAATATGGAAGAAACAGCAAAGCTGAGCAAATGAGACACGAAAAACAATTTTCAAAGTTGGGCGGACAAGCCTGAAGAAACCACAAATCCATCCGAGCAAGAATCGTCTGTTAGCAAAAGATTCGCTTGTGTCGGACGACGTCGAACAGATATTTCTTACCGGGATATTGCTAAATGTATGAGGTCTCGCTTGCTAAATGTATCGGCATTGCAGAAATTTAGGATGTTACGAAGAGATGACAGCACCTGAAGGGCCGTGTTGCCGCTTGATAGTTTCCGGCGCTGCACTATGGTTGGAAAACGATTAGCTTCGGCCAACTTTATCTTTAGTGGCAAATTATTGCTGCTAAGTATGTACCTATAATTACACACGATTGACTGCAAATAAATAAATAAATAAATTTATTCCGCAAGAAGTGTTTTATATTCATAATAAGCCATGTTTGGAATATACTGGAGAAAAATATTCGCATGACGAAAAAAGTATTATGTCACTCCCACTCCTATTTGATTTCCCATTATCATAGGCCATAAATTCGATTTGAAAAATGACTTATTTATTTCAAAGTACCGTTCTGATTCAAACTTCGAACACTTAAGCTATGCTGAAACTTTTTTCAAAGAAAAATATTCGAAAACAGCTTAATTCTACTCCCATAAATGGTTTAATAGCATGACAATTTAATTATTTTCGTGTTAAAATTTAAAAAATGAGGATATAATGTTAATTTACATTGAATAACACTAAAAACTGCTGTTCGGTTTTGATTCAAACTTCGAACACTTTCATGGTCGAAATTCAAAGCTCGAATATTTCAGTGAAAACTTGTATTACTTTGAAAAGTATTAATGTTTTTAGTGTCATTCAACTCAAATAAGTGAAATTTCATCCTTTTTCTAAACACTGTCTGCTTAAATCCACCTAACAATATGATTTAAATTTTTCACAGAATAATTAGTTTGAATCCGTACTTCTGTAGTCAATTGCCAATATTTACAAACTCTATGTTCCACATCTAAATCAAGTTAACTTTGTACAGCTTTACAATGCAGATAATTCCTTTTTCCGAAGGAAAATCCGGAAAAACCGGATATTATTCGTCGGTGTTCGAAGTTTGAATCACACCTCAAAAGTGATTCAAACTTCGAACACTTTTTATTTATTTAATATCTTTGAAATAATGCATGAAATATTGTATTTTAACTATTCTTTAGTAAATATACATCTTGCACTTACCTAATAATCGCAAAGTGGGAAGGTAAATGTTCTAAAATTGGTAAAATAATGCAAACGAAAAAACAGCTAATTTTGCACGAAACGCTAAGAGTATGCGAACGAAGTTAAAATCTGAGTTTTCACTTTTTCCAGCGCCTGCTGATTTCCTATAAGGAGTCCGACAATTCAATGACATACCTCACCGGATAGAGGACATTCTAACGAACACGGTGGTGTACAATAAGCATAATATTTTATCATATTAGCGATACTAACGAGCATTTTATTCTGAAGTGTTCGAAGTTTGAGACTGTTCTAAGTTTGAATCAGAACGGTACAGAATATGTGCAAATAATCAAAAATTTAGAACCAGCTTACTTTGGCTCGATATTACCACTTTTTGCGTTTACTATATGGCTTTGAGGCTATGGATGGTAAATGGTTGAATAATGCGCCCCAGAACCACCATGAGGTTCCACAGCCTCTTATTCAGCAACTCCTATCTCAACCTCCTCGTGGTACCATCCGGGATACGTTCCTTAGTGGAAATCGGATGACCGGTGGAAACTAGGGTCGTATGCGGACAGAGAAGGGGGCACTCAAGCGAAGGCTAAAGTGTAAACTTTCCGCCTACAGGACGGTTCTCTTGACTACCAGAAACCAAAGCAGAGGGTCTACAGCCCCTAAAGGAGATGGTTGTAATAGCTGTTATCCATGGCTATTATGTGAAAACTTGAATGGATAAACCCCTAATCCAAGGTGTGATACGACCCGTGCCGAGGGATGAATGGTAGAGGGGGTTCTATAAATTCTCTAGCCGCAACGGAGCCTGTGGAGTACCAGGACGCCCTCCACAGCAATTTGCCCTTGCTGCATCAAGCCGGTCACTGATGCAGTGGACGATTTCTTACCGTGCAAGCTCTCTCTGCCGAAAAACAAAGAAACGAATGAGGTGGGAGGAGCAGGACTTGAACGATGGGCTAGTAGGGATTCAGTCCTGATCCTCGTCTATCCTTAACACGCCGACTCGTTGTGAGTCGACAAACGAAGATGTGGCTCCAAAACTTTCTACTCACGGGTTGAGATTCACTCTGACTGATCTCTGACTGTGTGCTGGAGGGAGGGCTGAAATAAAATGAGAGCCGAACAGTTATGGCCAGTAGGATATTGTCCGAGTAAATATCATCTTCGGAATTTCAGTTTCGTACAAGATGATATTTAACCTCGGAACCCTTGCTCTGCAATCGTGGAGCACAAATAGTACGCAGAGTGCAGTATCTCAAAAAGCCTGTCACTTCCTCAATAAGTGATAGGTAAGCTTGAAGCGTATAGTAAAACGCTAAAACGGGGCATACCACAATAGTTCAAAATAATGGACGCAGTGGTAAGAGTACCCAACAGAGGAGAAGATATGGCTTTGAGACGATCACGAAATTAATCACAAACTGCCTGAATGTAATTTGCCGATATTTTTTGGCTCACTCACGGCAATGGCTTTCTTCAGCGTCTCAAGACTCAAGGTGTATGTTTTGACTCGGACTTTGCTTTGAAGTACAAGTTGGCCCAGAGAGAAAACTTACAAACTCGCTCTCTACAGCCAGGAAGCGCGGACACTAGGTACAATTTGCACTTGGACAAGAGGTTTCACTTGCGCCTCAAGCAAGTACCTTTCTTATAACTAGCCCCGGCTAGAGGCTTAAGGCCGAAGCAGCGCAAGCATCAAACATCGTTGGTGCGATCGAGAAAGATAGCATTTTGAAAATCTTAAATATTTCTTAAATAACGCTGCAACATAGTTTTTCGAATACATCATTGTGTGTAAACTCGTACCTGATATGATATGTCATTACAGTTGAGTATTCAAAGCTATCTAATAAAAAAATCTTCGTCTTTTTTCTCTCTCTAGTGCGCTGCCTTGGCCTTAATGATCGGTAAAGCAGAGGCCCGCCCAGAGTGTGTGTTTATTTCTTTACTATTTTTGCATTACCGACTTCGTTGCTAGAGCCAGGTACTGAAACAAGTTATAATTTGCCCTTGGACAAAAAAGGCTTCATTCACACTTCAAGCAAGTACCATCCTTATAACTTGCCCTGGCAAGAGGCTTCATTGTTGGTGAATGCAACACCCACGACCACTCGCGTATCAGGGTAATCTTGTAGCTACATGGCCTCTCCGACTAACCGATTGGATTGTGAATTCGAAAGCCATTGAAAATCGAAATGAAGTTCGAAGCGTTATTTTTCAGCCATTCTTGGTTCACTCGCACTTTACGAGATGGTGCTAAATTTTGTTTAAACGTTCATAGTGTACGACGGAATTGCTTGTCTGCCAATAACTTCAAAGCAGTCAGTCTACAGAATACTTTCCCAAACTTTACAAACTGTAGCCTGGTATAATACAGGGTGTCGATTACCTGGAAAATCAGGGAAAACCTGGAAATGTCAGGGAAATTCGTTTCAACCTGGAAAAGTCAGGGAATGTCAGGGAATTTCATTTGAAGTCAGGGATTTTTGACATGGGAAGAAAATATACCGGAAAAGTTAAGACTTCGCAAGAATAACATTTAGGTACTAAATATCTGGCACCTTTTCACTCAAGGCCTTCGCGTATATCTTAATCAAATATAATACGAGACGTTATTTCTACTCACGTGCTGTGTTCAAATTTGCGAGTTTCGAAATTTCGAATTTCATGAATGTGCGACCTGGTTTAAACCTCAACAACGGTTGAACCGATTTGATCGATTCTGGTTTCAAAGGGAAGTGCTCACAACCTAATCGATCATTATCAATATCTTTAGGATTCTTTGATATTAATTGGATATTTAGATCAACACTCAAAATAACTTTCACGTTGAAATTACGGGAAAAGTTATGTGAATTTTTTCCACCCTACTTTTCCCGTACTATTTACGTGAATTTAATTTAGTTTGCATTAGTATGCGTGCATTTACGTGGAAATCAGATAGATGTTATTGTATTTTCCTATAATGTTCAACTGAAAGTCACGTAACTCCCTGTAGAGAAATTTACGTGATTTTTCATATGGAAAGGACGTGTGGATTATTCTGCGTGAAAATTTCTGGATAGAAAATTTGCTTATTTTGTACGGAAAGTGGCATAAAAAGGCCATACCAGCAAATTTTGCGTCTAGATAATTCAAGACTTCCGCACCGAGATCGGACTGTTACTGGAACGAGGACTAATCAAACTGAACCAAGATCAGCCTTTGAAAATTTACTACGTTGTTCAACCTGAACGGGCCAGAACCCGGCCTTTAGTTTTTATTCTCGTGTCGATCATTAGTGAAAACCTACGCTTAATGCGTATTCGAATGAAAGACCATATCAGCTTCAAAATTCTGATTTAGTCTAACAAATCAGTCATATCTTCGAAATTCCACTGCGAGCAGAGGATCGATAGAGTCGCAAACCCGAAGTTTTCCTGAATATCAGAAGCTGGCTGGAAGTAGGTCGAATAAAAGATCGAAGGTCAGGTTCTAAATAATACGATGATGCTGCGATGTTCGATGAGTCGTTTGGCCTCGAAAGTTTTTATATTTATGACGATGTGTTTCCTCAAATTTTGATAACAAATCGAAATAGCTGCTCAGACAAATCGGACTTTGTGTCAGAAAATATCTTCAAATTATTTTCTAAACTAAAGACCAACCTTTATGTTTATTGTTTTGCATAGTTAAATGTTTGAAGCGGATTCATTACATGTAATCTAACAGGCAAGACGGCTCATCCCACATCCCTTTGGCAACCAGCCAAACCAGATAAACCAGCAGACTATTTCTTTTTTTCGAAAAGATATATTGCAAATGTTATTTAGCTTGATTCTTTAATTTCGATGTGCGTTAATTAAGTTCGAATCAATTTTAATTTTGCACATAGAAATTTTGCAAAAAAGGTGAATTTGAATTAAAAAGAAAAATTGAATTCATTAGGAAATGATAATTCAAGAGTAAACAACCAATTAAACCAAACAAACCCTTTGATACGTGAAATTAAGGAGATATTTTGCGTCTGGAATTTTTCGAAATACACCTGGAAAAACCTGGAAAAGTCAGGGAATTTTATTTTCACTAGATAATCGACACCCTGTAATATTAAGTAAACCCAAGTCGCTTTTTACGCGAAGGACATATTCCGCGTAAATCAAAATCGCGTAAATTCCGAATTTCGCGTAAAAAACCGCGTAAATTCCAACATTTTCGTAAAAAACCGCATAAATTCCTCAATTCGGGTAAAAAATCGTGTAGATGCCGAAATTTGCGTAAAAATAGTCGCGCTTAAAATGCGTCTTCAGTATATATTAGTTATGGTTACTCATCAATTATATATCGGTCATCGGTTGAAGAAGAAGGATTGAAGAAGCAGGATGGTTTTGCACTCTGGCATACTTTCCAAGCACAGATATCAAATTTGTAGGTGAACTGTGGGTAAGAAGAACAGGGTGGGTGACGCGGACAGGTGGTAAATTATACATTATATTTTTTTAAGGCTTTGATGGGCATCCAACCTTCATAATAATGGGGTGAAATGGACAATAGGACACCATACGAACCGTTGCTTTTCAAAAGATGGCGCTTTTCTATTAAATTTCGCTTTGATATTAAAATCAAAATTTCTCACTTATCTATGTTTACCTACCTGAAAAACAATCACTAATCATATTTTGTTTGTGGTACAGTTACTCTGTTATACTGAATTTTCATGACTTCTGCCTAATTTTGATAAAAAACAAACATTTCCTATACCTCTCCATAGTATCTTACTACCAGTCATCCGAGAATTCTGAAAAGCTAAAGCCCTATAAAGATACATTTATAGGGCTTTATGAAAAGCCTGACCGAGAGCGAGGAGCTGACATGTTTGCGACATTTCAATTCGAAAAAATTAAATTTCGCAACATGAACGCAATAAATAAAAACAATGTTTACCAACTATTTATTGGTTCAGGTGACATTGCGATTAGCGATAAACACAAAAGAAACTGAGATGCATGAGAGAGTAAGCTTGTTGTGTTCAATAAATTTATTGTCGCGCAAAACTCAGTTGTTACGCAAATGTACAATATACGTTACGAGTTTCTGTTATTTATTATCAGAAACTAGAAGCGGTGTCCTATTGTTAGTGTGGGTAAGACGGTCAGTGAATATATTGTAATAAAATTGTTAACTTTAACGATTTGATAGATGAAAATCTAACCGGCAAACAAAATTTTTAACCCAGTTAGCAGCGGCCAGCCATGAAATAAGTTTTGATATGCTTATTCAAACTGCCGCTGTCAAACAATTTTCGATTGGCGGCCCCCTAAGTGAGGTGGTGAACTGTCCTTTTCACTTCTTGCACGTTTCATCACCATATTTTACGTATTCAATCTGTTAATGGTCAAAAAAAATTATAAGCTCTCAATTGCGGCGATTTACAATACCTGTCCATATTACCTTCACACACTGTCCTTTTCACCCGCAGCACTGAAAAAGACCACTTTTTTGGTCCATTTTCAATAGTTTAAATGCACATTGAAAAACATTTTTTGTTAAATATTTCATTAGCTGCTTTTGAAAATAATATGTTAAACTGAAGACAACTTTTGTTAGGTTTTCGAAATTTTTCGAAATCGTAAGTTTCCTCTAATATAAATTAGAGGTTCTTCTTAACCTGTTCCCCTATAGGTTTAAACGTCGTAAAGAATCTTCGGATTTTTGGGACGAGGAAATTCTGTCACTTTTTTTGCGAAAAACACATTCAAATTTTGATGAAGTCTTTACCAACTATTCAGGATGCGAGGCTTTCTGTTTGGACAATGCTTCATTATTTTCAATTTTTCAATGGTGTACACTTACGAATTAATAGCGTTCTTTATTTGGACTAACGCCTAGAAGATATTCCGATCGATTGGTGCAAAAGTATTGAAAATCGATCGGGAAACCGCTAAGCAATCAACATTCAAAACGTGACACTTTTTCAAGAAAGATTTTTCGAATAACACCCTATCTAGACGTAGTCCTACGTCAAAAAATTTCCAAACTGCTAAATCATTCCCAGCACTCCGAAATTTTGCAATTTGGTCGTTACTAGATAAAATAAAATGTGCTAAACGCTGCAAGTTTAGTCTCACTAAATTCTATGCCTGGCCCACTGTACAGTGAACATTTCACCACCGAAGGCGATGAGGCCAATACAGGCCACACGCTGCAGTATAAGATGAAAAACTTGGTGGAAAAACTTACCTTTCAGCGGCGTTTTCACCACTTGCTGTGCAGTAGTGGAACCATTTGTGGCAGCTGACAGCGTTCGTTTTGCGATTAGGTTGCGCCTCGATGGCGGTGATCCTTTCATCTGATCCGGTGCCCCCGGTGCCGAAGCGTTCGTCACGTTTGCCGATATTCGTTTCTCTGTGGAGTTGGAGATAGAAAACAAAAATAAAATGTAGCGTAACGCAGCAATGCTCTGACCGGTAGTATGCCTCTAGGCGCAACGTATATACAGGCGTTATTTCGTTAGGTTTGTTTTGCTGCTGCCCAGGAAATTAATGATGAAATTATGATCAAATTTGTGAATAGCGAGTTATGATCAAGCTGGTGAGGTTATGATCTCAGGTGAATATGTAACGCTTTGCATTTTATTTTTTCAGCATTTTGATTTGACTTTGCAGTTGCACCACTAAGAGTGTTACACGATGTTACTAAATGTGATGAAGGTGATGAACACTCGTTCGCCGGTTTATTTTAAGATCATTCATAAATTTCGTACTACACGTTTTAAGGATTGTTAGGTTGTGTAGTGGGTTGCCCCGGCGTATACCCCCCCCCCCCCCCTGTACAAAGATCAAAATGCTATTATAATCGATTTGGCGCAATTTTTACGTATCGGCTGCAATATTTTAATTCTGTTTTTGAGTAGTCTCGAGCAGTTGTTAAAATTTAAATTTTTCAATCTATTAAAAATAGGACTATCATTATACATTTACAATGATATTTCAATAGGCATTGTTCTTCATCGGTATTATAAATATCGTACTGTCAATTATGCTAACGTGCCGGGTTTATACCGGCGATTGGCTACTAGATCTTCCATGTACATCATTCGAACGACCCGGATTCTTATCGAAAACTATTATCGATCTCCAACTACACATACACATACACACTAGGATGTTTCGCCACAACCACGTCCGCTATAATCAAAAAACCGGTTCGATTCTCATTTGCATTCACCTAGTACCCGGCTGCCCTATAAAAGCATGAACAGCCGGGGCTTAAATATCGTAGCATAGTAGCGCTGTGCACAAGCACACCAGACAAAAGAAAGGAAGTCATCAGCAAAACCGTTCATCATGCGCCAAAAAAGGAAATTCTCCCGCCGTTGCTACACTCTCGTCGTACCGCGCAAAATACACAATGTGGTATGTCCGGATCAAGATAGACCGTCAGTCGCAATTCTATGAGTTTGTTCCGTTTTACGTTTTACCCAACGCTACACTCCACACATATTAAATTCCATTCCGTTCTGCACTAAAGAGGAATCAGGAATCTCAATACGGTTTGCTGTCGACTTGTCTTGTTCGATGTCTCTTGGTGAGAATGGACACTTGGAGGAACATGGTAAGCTAATAGGCAGAAAATCGTTCCATTTGGATCGAAGCTACGATAGCCGGATTTACCGGGAATGCCGGTAAGGGGCGGCCCGGGTGATCACCAAGGATGGACACCGTATCTGATGGCTTTGTAGTGCGTCTAAACCTATAGCACTGCGTTTGCCTTCGGGCCACCAGTACAAGTCCAACACTGAAGAGCCTAATCGAATCATGAATAAATTATTACTGCTTGCAGTACCAGTACCAAGGTGGAGTAAAAGAATCTCCAAAGCCGGGCTCGTTGGTAACACTTGCCTCTGTACGTACACTACATAGGTACCAGCAGGTACGGGTTTAATTGTGTGCCTGAGCAGAGAGACCGGCTTTAATTTGGCTTCTCGAGTCAAACAGGAAAGCACTCGGTCGAGAAAAAGCACTGCATGCCGGTACGCCGCGGGCCATCAACCGCATAAGCGTCTTGAAGCAGCCAAAGCATGCAACCTGAATCTTGGATGGTTGCAGTTTGTAGAATCTAAAGAACACAGGGTTATGTAAAATTGTCCCGCATTGAGTTCAGCAAAAGGAGAGCAGAAAGAGATGGCTAAGATGAATGAAATGGCTTGCGCTTTCGCTCCACTACCCTTTACTGAGGCTGTATTATTTTCATTCATGGAAGAGAAACAATTCGACCTGAAGTGAGCTTCTCATTAGCAGTCGTTTGCTGTTGTTTTAATCCGGATGGGTTGGATTTTCTCGAAGCGAAACTGTAATGAATCGAATTTGTAGAAAAATTTATAAATGTCCAAATGTAATTTGCTTTTTAATACATTAAAGGAAATAGTGTCAGTTTCGAAGCCATTTACTGGTCTACTGTTAGAGCAGAAACATGGATTATACATTATCCCTTCCGTCAGTCCATTAAATGTTATACTCCTGGGGGATAGTAAAACTTACGCACGATGCTTGCCGGTTTCAGGTTGTATCCCTTATGTGCGTTGGACGCTTTTTAGATGTTAATGGAAATTTCTTCAATTCAATTAATTTGAAACTTTTATAAATCAAAACTGTTGATCAGTACTTTAAAATATAAAAAGACCAGGGCTTAGACGACTAGTATGCCCAGATCTTGGCAGAAGGCGAGGTATCAAACGTTTTCAATATATAGCAGACCCCTTTGGCTAATTGTGTTAATAGTTAATACACTATATGTTCAATTTGCATTTGTTGCGTCGTCTATCCGCAATAGCAAAAGAATTCGTATGCTAGTATCAGGTGGGCTCTGTGGGGGCCCGTGCTACTACGGATCAAAATCCTTCAGAAATGTCGAGAGTGCGACGTGCCCACTCATCATATTTTCGTGGATTTCTGGACAGCATACGATAGAGTCGAGCGCGAACAGTTATGACACATAATGCACACATGTATGGTTTTCCGAACAAACTGACGCGACTGAACAGAGCGAGTGATATGCTACGTGCGTGTTTCGGGGGCACTCTCGAGCTCATTCGAATCGCGCAAATGGTTGCGGCCAGTGATAATAAAAACTCACAATCTCAAAACTCATCAAAATTCAACATCAACTGTGAATTATGTCAGCTTGATCCTATGCAGAAATAAATCACGCGTAAGTTTTTCTGTTTTCATAGAAAGAAGCACAAAACTCACACATATTTCTTCCCGCTTGATCACATTCTGCTTTGCTTCAACTGCTAACCGGAGCTATGCATATATACAAACAAATTTCTTGTTGAACAGCATAGGCGATACGTAACTGTGAGTGAGCGCGAGGGAATGAATCTCTAAATAAATCGCAAAGTTAAACTAAAACACATCTTTAAATTACATGTTTATCTAATTCATATTAGGCTTGTTACTTTCTAGTTAAGAAAATGTCGATTCCCGTGAAGGAAAAATGTAAATTCCTCCAATATGTTATGTGCCATCTTAATTCATGAATGTGCGCTGCATTTTTCGCTGCTGATGTTTTCTCTGATCTAGATTTTCTTTTGCTCTCTGGTTCGTTGTATGAAATACCAGCTGTGGAAGAATTAGGCAAAATGCTCACATCTGAATTCGGTTCACATCGCATAGCAACAGAGACAACGCGTATAATAGCTAGAGAAATTCATACGTGAGTTTCGCGCTTGTGATCAAGGTTGAAATTTCATGCGCTTGAAATTTCATTGAGTTTTTTGCTGCTATGAAGTTTTCAACACTGGTTGCGGCAAGTGAATGGATTGTCCTGTGTGTAATTCCACATCGCTACTAGCTGTGATCCGGCGAGCGGGCATCGAAACGCGAGGAACGATTTTCAGCTAAAGTAGCCAACTCCTAGCTTTCTCAGACGACCTCCACATCATTACTAGAAACCTTGGGACAGCGGAGGTAATCTACGCCGGACTAAAAACGGAGGCTAGGATTACAAATCAATGCATCAAAAGCGGTTGCCTTCCACGGACAGTGACGACGC
Organism: Sabethes cyaneus; assembly: GCF_943734655.1. NCBI lineage: Eukaryota > Metazoa > Arthropoda > Insecta > Diptera > Culicidae > Sabethes > Sabethes cyaneus. Next base: position 210,750,297 of record NC_071355.1, read on the forward strand.
CGATGAACAGGAAATTGTTTATGAGTTCGTATATTTGGGTTGATTTTGTTTTATATGTTTTACACATATTTTTTAAATAAGACTTTAAATGGTGCGGTGCGCTTATAATTTGAAACATTGAACGTTTAGCCGATAAATCGATTAAACATATATTTGAACCACTATTTTGTTTCATTTATGTAATATATTTTACTGTGGGTCAGTTTTTAGTAACATTTTGTGGTCCTTTTGGTATTTCTTTATTTTTGTTTCTCTACGTGTTATTTTCACTACAAACACTTTTTTCATACCAACGTAAGAATGAGTAACTCAATATCTAGTGAACGGGACACAACACTAATAGTTCTAACACAGGGACTATGTGTTATCTTGGTATTACAGTAATGTTCCGATTTTGTCAGCTCCCGATTTTGTCTACCCCCGATTTTATCAGCTTTTCGTCCTGATTTTGCCAGCCTGTAAATTTTGCTCAACTTTTGTGCTTTTAAACATGATATATAATACTTTTCAGCCTGCTTGAAAGTATTCTGATTCTCTGAGGAGAGTTTTTGAATAAAATGATGCCTTCTTGCGAGTAATTCGGGGTCAAAATTAGGGTATTTTGAAGTAAAAGTTCTATAGTTCCTAAACAAGCAAAGATAGAGGTATGCTATGTTCAGCAATGTTGTGTATTCTTTCTATTTGTACAACTTTGTATAACATAAGAAAGTCATACAACAACTACAAAAACAGCTAAAAGAGAATTAACGATTTTAACGATTTTTCATTTAGGAGAAATAGGATTTTTCTATCTTTGCTGAAGAGATAGAAGGTTACTGTCTTCAGCAAAATTTCTAGTAATAATATACTGTAAAACTTTGCAGAACGCATCAATGTGTTATATTGAAACTGAAAAAAAAAATTTATTGCACTTTTAGGAGAATTTATCAAAATTTAAATTCTGCTGGATGATAGAACTTTTAATTTTAAGAAACTCTTCCAAAGGTTCCATAAACCTTAAGCCAAGCTTTCCCGTTCAAAGCTAATGCGCACCAAGAAAGGTTCTGGGCCAGTGTGCTGTGCCCGGTTCATTGAGCTTTCGGTTGACCAATTGAGGGTTAAAATTTAATTTTTAGTGAAAGTCTTCGATATTGCAAGGTCTTAAGACTTGAATTTCGAAAAAAAAAATTTCTCGATTTTGTCAGTTTCCCCTTTTTGTCAGCCCAAAATTCAACATTGGGCTGACAAAATCGGAACATTACTGTATTTCTTACTTCATTAAGCGCTGTTTTTGTATCATTTTTGTATTATTTTTTGTGTCATTGTTCATTGTGGCATAATTTTTATATCATATCTGTATCATATTTTACTTCTGTGCCAGTTTTGCTTTTGTTATTTTTGTAGCCCTATTGTAACGGGTGGCAACTAAAATTTTTGAAATTTTTTTTCTCAAGCTGTCAAAAAAAGACAAAGATACATGAATAAGATCTGATTTACCGAAATTAAAGATACATTATCCATTGTTGAAAAAAATCAGTGTACATTTGAAAACGGTCCGTAATCGGCTGTTCGGCGAAGCTTTCGTTGGACGTCGAAACAGGAGCGTTGTACGGCCGTCATGTCAACTTTGCGAATGCATCTCTAGATTTTACCAATCAACAATTCGTGGCTCTCCAGTTATTGTTGTACACCAAAGAACTCAAAATCCCGAAGAAATCTTCGATTGGGCGCTCTGAAACAGATTTTCGGGTCGTGGTTTTTGGGTAAAAATGGTATCGAATGGGTATTCAGGAACGATTCTGTTTTTTGGCGTAATGCGATGATGCTCTATCCGGCCAAAACACGTATTGCCCATCTGCATGATGTTTTTGTAGCAACGGGATCAAAATTTTCTTCAAACATTTGTCTGGTGCATCTTAATTGATAGCCAAACCAGATGGCTTGTTGTTGAATAAACGAGAAAGAGAACGATGTCCTTCTGCGTCCATAGTTTTGGCTGGTCTTCCACTACCTTGCTTGCGAATAGTTGTTGGGCATCTTAGGATATGGTAAACAGTCGAAGCCGCAACACATTCGCTTTTTAATTGTTGTACCGTATACTTTTTGCCGAGATTTCTGTTGCAGTTCGTACAAGTGTACAACGCGCTCCCGAAATGCTTCTTGTTTCGACGTCATTTTTAGCAAAGCTGGGTAAGCATAAACAAAACAAAAAATATTAACAAAAAGAGGAGAGAGAGAGAGCTAACACACACATACTGTCATTTCTCTCTGAGCTCGTTGAGCATAAGGGCCGCGAAAAAATTCCAATATTTTAGTTGCCACCCGTTAGGCCTATTTTGGGTCTAATTACTGTATCATTGTTAAATAAATTTTCTGCCATTTCTGTGTCCCTTTGGAATTTTCATTTTTTGTATCTATTTGTCATTTGGGGCACACTTTTGTGATTTTTATTATTTTTCTATCAGGTTTTTGCGTTATTTTTTTGTATTTTATGTGTCATTTCGAAGGTATTTTGTATTGCCTGTGAATCATTTTTGAGCTTTTTTAAATCTGTCTATCATCCGTGGCATTTTTATATTATTTTTACTAAAATTAAATTAAAAAGTAAACTTTCCAATTAAATTCTACTATGTACATTTATTCTTGACAGTTACGTATTTCGCCTACGACTTGCAGGCTTCATCAGTGTCCGTTTTCGAACTTTAATTTTAGGTTTCGTATTCTACTAAGACGCTCCAAAAACTTCAGTCATTATTTTTACTGTTTTTGTGCTTATTTTGTGTAATTTTTGTTTTTTCATTCAATCATTTTAATGACATCTCGTATTATTTCTGTAATTGGTTTGATTTTTATGATATTTTCATATTGACTTTAGTATTTCTTTAACTGGAAGATTTTTTATACATGAAAAACGAAATTTTATGCGACTGAATAATACTGTAATGCTGATCCGAAAATTTACCGAAACATAACAATTCGTTCGGCGGTAGATAAAAACAAACAAATCTCTGATGATTGATTCTGATCTATAAATCACACAATGTTTAGTCCTTTTTATTGATTTTATCGTATTAGCTGCTAAGGTGCACCAATTGAACTATAAAAGTCAGAAATGTCCGGTATTGGGAACTGTCCGGCGTTGGGGGAGCTGTCCGGCACTGGGGGACAGTTTTTAACGTAGGACTACGTCTTTATTTACTATACTGGGACTGGGTAGCACTTTGTGAAAACGAAAATAGAAGTGTAACGTTTGAATGAAAGATTTCAAATGCTAATAACTACTAAACTACTGAACGAAACTGAACAATTTATCTGTAGTTGGATAGATAAAATGACCAGGAATTTTTTATGGGGGTAAGAGAGCAATTTTAAGGGGGATGTAAGAGGGGAGGCTCCTATACAAATCAAACACAAATTTCCTCAAAACTCGAGAATTAATCAAGCAAATGGAACCAAATTTGGAATGTAGGGGTTTCAGAAGGCAAGAATTTTTTTCTATGGTAAATTAAGATCCCTCCCCTCTTTAAGTGGGGGGGGACATACAAATAATATTCAAATTTCCCCATAACTCGAGAACTATTCGAGCAAATGGAACCAAAATTAGCTTGCGGGGGTTTTTAGAGGTAAGATGTTTTTCTATTGAAGGGGGGCTTCCATACAAATGAAGTACGAATTTCCTCGTAACTCTAAAATTATTCAAGCAAATGAAACCAAATTTGGCATGTGGGGGTTTTAGAAGGCACGAATTTTTTCTATGGTATAATGAGACCCATCCGTCTTTTAACAGGGGGGGGGGGATTTTTTCTATGATAGATTAGAACCTTTGCATTCTTTGAGAAGGGGATATCCCATACAAATGAAATACAAATTTCTTCGGTTTTTGGAGGCATGAATTTATTTTGAATTTATTTATTTTATGATGCTTTGAGACCCGTCACTCACCCCTGTGGTAGGAGGATAATTCATTACCATTTCAACCTTTATGATGCACACAAGTGATTTTTCAAAAGAAATTTCTATGTCTCAAAGGTTGCAGGCATTGTACTTATGAACCGCCGACCACGTATTTTCAAAGCCGCCATTGCATTAAATGAAGAATTGAATCTGAATATTTCGCTCTTCTCTTTTAAAGATTCACTTAAACAATGGCACTCACAGATTCTTATAAGCATACTTATGCCAGAAATGCAGTTTACATTAGTCTTTGATCTAATGATCTGATATAGTCCAACGTCACCCTTTCGTACAACCCTTAGGGCTGTATACCTTGTAGTTTTTCTATTTTCGTGCTATTTGGGACCAGTTTCGGGTCTAAATTTTTATTGTCATTTTTTTAAATTTTATTGTAGTCACTTTAACGGCTTATAGGTTATTCGTGACTTCTGCGGGGTTGGAATTTGAACCCGAGTCCTCGGCGTGAGAGGCATGAGTGCAAATCACTACACCGGGATTAATCCTTTTATTTATTTTTTATTAGATGCGTATGTCGTGTTCCACTTGCTTCATCAAATTTAAAATAGGCACTTATTCTTTTTAGATGAGACCATTGCAAATTACAATTAAAGTTTTTGTAAAATCCACCCGTCCCCACCCGCTCTATATAGGATGCAGAAGCCGACAAATTATTATACGGCGTAAGTTAACATATCGAAACAGAAGTGGAAGTTCAAATAATGCGATGTGTGAATACCGGTACAAACGTTTTCTCTCGATTTTGTCGCTCCTTTCCAAGAGGTCAAGACGCTTAAAACGTTTTTGCTTTTTAATAAAATATCATTGTTTTTTCTTTGCCGTTTCTCCTTCAGTTTCCCAACATCGGAAGGACAAAACCTTTTTTAAACATTAGTAATGGTCAAATTTGACGCTATCAAAAAAATAGATTTATTATTGCTTCTACTATCAGTCAACAAATAAGTAGAGTAATAGTGCACTTCCTTCACGTTCAAATTTGTAATTTTTATATGATACACCTTACCCCAGTGTTAATCGAATTTATTCGAGAATCACGTTTCAACTGACACCAATTTCAGCGCAGTTATACGATTTCTATCAAAATTATGAAAATCACGGTTTAAATTTTTAAATTATTTATCATGGCAAAGTCGGATTATGCTAATAGTTAGCTACGTCAACAATTTCATGCTACCGAGATCAAAGCAAAAATCTCCACCGCAAAATGATTCATATTTAAAAATGATCAAAAATAAACTTACGCAACGCGGCCGGCGTTCGAAGGTTGGCTCGTTGCTGCTGTAGGGGCTGCTGTTGAGGCTGCTGCTGCTGCTGCGGCTGAGGCTGGCCGGTGCTGCTCTTCGACGGTGGCCCCAGATCACTGGACGACGAGTTGATTGTGCGCACATCTCGCTTTTTTGCGGGTCCTGCAAAAGAGAAGAACAAACAAAAAAGCCGGTGGTAATGATATGATAATCAATTTTATGCCAATGAATGTATACGCTGAAACCGGAGAAAGGAGCCACCAGCAGCAGTAATGGAAATTGGGCTGCACAATGTGTTCCGTTTCGGCTGCTGGCTGTGCTGGCGAACACGGAACGGCGACAAATTAATGGAACTGTCAACGTTTGCCGAGATTTACTTTTTAATGTAGTTTACGTTGCCGTCGGTAGACAATCAACGACCCATTTCAAACAATGATATTCGAAACACGGCCATCTGCATGATGTAAATTAAGTTCAGATCACAGATCTAAACATGTCTACGTTGTTGTCCCAGATTTCGCAAAGCATGTAAACCCCCAATTTCTCTCCCGTCAAACTGATCACATGCACGAACAACCATCAATCATGGTTCGTCGTTGTCACCTATGATTATTTACGTTGTTTTCTAAGCGCAGCTTGAGATGCGAAAATGGGACAGCTTCAGTGCTTTACACGGACGAGGTGCTATTTGAACTTCAATTTACACCCAAACACAATTGACACTGAGAAGCCTTTCGTGCGCGGTAATATCTTGTCAGAGTGTACACAACCAAACGATAAGATTCATGGCAACCGGGCGCAGTGTACGGTACCACGCAGGAGTACCATGCGGCATCCTTAGTACGACCTTTCTAACAGCCGCAGCTCGGGCCCGCACATCGCGACACGCTCGGTCTATAATTGAAGTAAAGCGCAAACAGGTTTCCAAGCTTTCCTCCATATCGTCCGGTTTGTGATTGCACTTTACCATCCCGGGCCGGGTAGACACGGTGAAGCCCACACAAGTCAAACCTTATGCGCATAAGCTGCTTGAATTAAAACAATAAATACCGCTTATTAAGTTACGCGCCAGCCAGCCAGCCCCGTGGCCCAGCAGCAGCAGCAGCAACAGCCGTGGGTGTGCAGTACAATTCAGTGCGAACAGAAACGGCAAGGCTGCTGCTGGCTGGGAAGCTGGTGCAATCAACACGCGACGTACCAACAACAGGTACGTACCTACTATACGTAAAGTCACTCCGATCATGCTGGGAAGTGTGTAGTTCGGCGGTGAAGACACATCACCGATCCGGCTACCGGCGGTAAGTGAGAAGACAAACCTAAGGAAATAATCACCGACAGTTTTCAATTTATGTACTTGACAGGGCCACTAGGCTAGGCGCTACACTGGGGTGGCAACAACTTTGCAACCATTTTCACTAGCGTTAGGAAATAATTAGCAGCAGGCACAAGGTAGAAGGCGAGCAAAATTAAGTTAAAAACGGTGAACAAGAAATGAACTATAATTTCTTCCTGGCATAAAAGAGAAAACGATGATGAAGCAGGGTAGTAGCTTTTTAGATGAGAAAATATTATGATCGACATTATATTGTAGATTAATTAGAATTGCTACCTAATTTTGAATTTTATTTTTTATTTATCTTAATTTTTTTTCGAAAAAACTGGTTGTATTATATCAAAAACTATTTATTATTGCACTTGGGACGAACCAACTGCCGGTTGAAAGACCCATTAAAAAGTAGACAAATAAATAAAAATTACTGCATGGACAAATAGGTAGAGAATTTGTTAGTAGTTTGGTACGGACGCCTTACCGATCCTTGTGATGTTGGTGTTAATGGTGATAGCACAGTGAAATTAGGTAACACATTTTTAGCGAGTTCTATTACCAATCTGGTGTTCCACAAGGGGGTAATCTCGAACCACTATTGTTCTCTTTATTTGTTGAAGACGTGTGCACGGTATCTTAAAGGAGATCGAGTACAAATTGTTTCAATCGTTGGAATTTTAATGGTTAAACGTCTCCAATATTGCAGTAAACGGCACAAATTTATCGATATCATTGCGAATCGATTGCGGAGGAATTAAATTTTTATCGTCCAAAGGACCGGAAAAAGAGAACGATCCAACATTGAATTTTTTACCCGCTTCTACAAGCTAGAAAAAATGTTCCGGAATTGAAATTAAATTGGAAAAATGGAAGGGTCTATGACTCAGGTCACAAACGCAAGTTTGACGTAGAGCTACGAATGTATACACCTATAGGTAGTGTCCCACCCCTTAATGTTGATACTATGGACCTTTCTATAAATTTCGTAAAAAACTTTAAAATTTGAATGAATTTCATTCTTCAACACTAGATATACCAGCCATTTAGTCATTCTTACTGGTATAAATACCAATAACATACAAATATATTTGTTTTTAATCTTTTAATTTAAAGTAACATTAGGTATATAAAATGTACTCTTTACTTATAGCCACCAAAGTCATTATTTCTGAAAGTAAATGTTTTAAGTCACAGGAATTTTGAGACAAAATTGCACGACCAGTCAAAATTACTGGTTTGGTATATCTGGTGTTAAATATTTTAAATAATAGAACACAACGCGCCTTGCCTCAAATCTGGTACCGTGACCGCTCCTAATTCTGCGCAGCTCCTAATTCTGCGCATTTTTCTTTACATAAGTATTTTTGCATTGTGCATAACTATGATCATAGCGTTATTTTTTTATAAAAGTCTGTTGAATATTACGCCATTATTCACAAACGGGCCATAATATTCGATAGCGAAATAATTTAACGTGAAACTGAAAGTATTTTACATGGCAGAAAACATCGTCGTTAGCACCAACACTAAGATTGTCCTTCTAGAAAATTAACAAATTTATGATCGAAATTCTTTGCAATGATCAAATTAGCCAGCATAATTAGAAAGAATAATTAGTTTTAGTCATGTTTTAGACAAAAAGAGTGATTGCATGCATTGCTTTCCTTAGAAAAATGCGATGCAATAATGCGCAGATTAAGGCACCGATTTTTTATTCATGTGCCAAATTCTGGGCAGTAACGCATCCTACAAAGAAATCACGAAAGAATACGCAACCGCACCCATATAGCTGCAGTATAGAGGCATGAAAATTCAAGTAGAATCTTTAACTTGCATTGATTGGAATCCTGTGCTGTGTCTCGGGGTCCGAACCTACGAGCGCCAATTCATGAAACCATGTCTTCTATTTTTTTTAATGTCCAACCTCATGGGACTGTCCGAGAGTGGGGAAGTGGTTTCTATATGAAAACACAATTTTTAATATTAATCTAAAGTGTAATGTTCAGTATACAGAAAACCCGAATCAATTCGCCCTTCACGTTATCGAGAATAAAATATTCAAATTGAGGCAATCAAAATGATAACAATATTCCTTTGCCACCAGGACAGCACAAGAAGGCCGGATTATGGATTTATTTATGGTAATGGCTAAAGCCGGATTTTTTGGTGTGCTTTCAGCGTATAAAGGCATAAACAGCATGGCAGGAGCATTTATTTTCACTTTTTGGGTGCGCAGAATTAGGAGCAGACATGCGCAGAATTAGGAATATGGGCAAGAAAGTGCGCAGAATTAGGCACCGTGGATAAGTTTACAAAACGAAAAATATACTCAATTGTTAGTCGACTTATAATTCCCATATTTTTTACCAGATATTATAGATCGTAGCTACCCACGTTGTTAATTTAAATCTAGAATACTTAGACTAGAATCAAAAGAATGTCTTAACTGCGAAGAATCATAAAAATGTCTTAACTGCGCAGAATATGGTACGTTCACGGTACGTGGATCAACACGTTCTAATTTGTGATTTCCAATTATTACCTAATTTTGATAGATTGTTAATCAAGTTTTAAATGTAACTGTAGCCACCGCGCAGTTTCAGTGACAAGTCTTAAAATAGCTATATAGACCAGCGAAGCTCCCAGCGCTTTGCATAGTCAACATTCAATAAATAACACAGAGCTACATGTTAAGTAATGGACAAGATTCGAGCTACTGTTTGAAAAAGTTCACACAAAAAATGTACCCAACTTTCGGTACCCAACCCAACATGATCCTAACACCTAGAAAAAAAAGTGAGTATTGTTTATGTGCTCTATAAACGAACTAACTTCTCCTTCTGCCTTTTAACAAAGCAAACAATAAACGTTTTTACCGTAAACGCTGCGAAGGAGATAAGATATCAATCACTGGATATTTTCGTCTTCCAAACTCGCCGTTTGCAGCTCAGTTGTGTCAGGAAAACCTTTGGTTGATGTTTTTCGAATCATTGCTCATAAAGATTACAACATGCATAGGATTTGTATATTTAAACTGGGCGCTTTTGGTCCTTATCTAATGCATTAAGATATTTAAAGCAAATCGCGAAAAATGTCATAGTTGTCCCGGTGAAAATGTGCAATTAAAAACAATTTAACACAATCAAGAACAAAACCATTGTTTTCCTGTTATCTTACAGAAATCAAGGATAGTTTTTATTACCAACCCTTCCCCAACATTGAAGACATTTTACCCATTCGATCCCATTTTATCAGCAGCACGGCGTTGCCACAACACAACACATTCTCTTTTCAATACTCTTCAAATGAAATAATACTTCCCAAGCAGAGACATCAAATTGGTCTAGGTTTTGTCGTCGTAAAAAATGTTCGACGTGTTGAGATCATCAGAAAGTTTTCTCACTTTTTCTGGCGCACTTTTCTAATACAGACATCAAATTAGCCTAAATTTAGTCGTCGCACGAAAAATATTTCGTCCTGTTTGGACGAGGGGATATTGCCCTCTTTTCTGGCGTACTTCCCAAGCAAAGAAATCAAACTGGTGTAGGTTTAATCATGGCTCGAATGTGTCGGGAAGCTCAAAATCGTCAAATGGCGCAGGTTTTATGTTTCATACGCTCAGTTTCAAACAAACAAATTGCATATAAATACCATTTTACATTTCAGGTAATGTTTCGTCACAAAATGTTGACTTTTTCATGCGTTTTAGAGAAAATGTTTTTTTCGCCATTTTTTCAACTTTTTTTCCGCCATTTATCACAACTTTGCACTGTTGAAAATACAGAATAAATGACAAAAACTGACAGATTATCTCACACACACATCAGATTGATGTCTTATCTCTCTTGTGATCTAACTATTGAAGTTCAGCAGTAAACAGGTTTTGAAGACTGGATATAATATATCATACGCTAGGACATAATGGGTTAAAACTTTGCAGACGTCTTTTCCAACCAATCACGAAGACAGGATTTCTAGCTAGGGCTAGGGCTAGGGCTAGGGCTAGGGCTAGGGCTAGGGCTAGGGCTAGGGCTAGGGCTAGGGCTAGGGCTAGGGCTAGGGCTAGGGCTAGGGCTAGGGCTAGGGCTAGGGCTAGGGCTAGGGCTAGGGCTAGGGCTAGGGCTAGGGCTAGGGCTAGGGCTAGGGCTAGGGCTAGGGCTAGGGCTAGGGCTAGGGCTAGGGCTAGGGCTAGGGCTAGGGCTAGGGCTAGGGCTAGGGCTAGGGCTAGGGCTAGGGCTAGGGCTAGGGCTAGGGCTAGGGCTAGGGCTAGGGCTAGGGCTAGGGCTAGGGCTAGGGCTAGGGCTAGGGCTAGGGCTAGGGCTAGGGCTAGGGCTAGGGCTAGGGCTAGGGCTAGGGCTAGGGCTAGGGCTAGGGCTAGGGCTAGGGCTAGGGCTAGGGCTAGGGCTAGGGCTAGGGCTAGGGCTAGGGCTAGGGCTAGGGCTAGGGCTAGGGCTAGGGCTAGGGCTAGGGCTAGGGCTAGGGCTAGGGCTAGGGCTAGGGCTAGGGCTAGGGCTAGGGCTAGGGCTAGGGCTAGGGCTAGGGCTAGGGCTAGGGCTAGGGCTAGGGCTAGGGCTAGGGCTAGGGCTAGGGCTAGGGCTAGGGCTAGGGCTAGGGCTAGGGCTAGGGCTAGGGCTAGGGCTAGGGCTAGGGCTAGGGCTAGGGCTAGGGCTAGGGCTAGGGCTAGGGCTAGGGCTAGGGCTAGGGCTAGGGCTAGGGCTAGGGCTAGGGCTAGGGCTAGGGCTAGGGCTAGGGCTAGGGCTAGGGCTAGGGCTAGGGCTAGGGCTAGGGCTAGGGCTAGGGCTAGGGCTAGGGCTAGGGCTAGGGCTAGGGCTAGGGCTAGGGCTAGGGCTAGGGCTAGGGCTAGGGCTAGGGCTAGGGCTAGGGCTAGGGCTAGGGCTAGGGCTAGGGCTAGGGCTTTATGTGTACAATGGCGAACAGTGATGCGTACCAAAATTATGCTTAGATATTCTGTGACACCCTATATTATGTTCAAACTGATCAATTAGTCATTCTCAAAGGTCAAACAAATGAGATAATTTAACTTTTCTTTGTTAGGTAGCATACCGCGCTACTTATTCAAAAACATAACTTACCATTCGCTAATGGACATAAATTTGACAATATTTGATGCAGTAAAACATCAGCGCTGGTTCCTAACCAGCCGGTTGGCTGCCAGCTTTTCATATCGCCGTGAACGACTCGCTGGGAAACACTAATTTGCATAATAGAATTGGTTAAACTTTGATTTTATTTCATCCCACCACCCCACTGTGTTTGCCGGAAACAGAGAAGCTGGTGAAATTGTTCATCAAATATGTTACGCCGAAAGTTGAATGTTTTTGTGGCTACAAAAGGTTCCGAATTTTATCCCTTTTCGCTTACATTCGTTCTCTGTCAAATATTGAGATATTCTTTTGAATTTCAGTGTGTGTCATGTATTTTTTTACGAATTCATTATATATGAGAAATAAATGACAGAATTTTATGGCAGAATAAAACGCTTTTTGATACGTTAGTTACCTGCCCGTCTGGTTATCAATTTCGTAACGAAGTTTCAATTTGATTTCGATTATTGTCACCGGATACCAGGAATCACGGATAAAATCGACATTCGTTTTTTGGAATTTTATCCTGAAAGGATGCTGTGAATATAAAACAGCAAGCATACATAAACCGTTCACACCGTTTGGGAATTTCAAGCCATATTTTTTTCCATTCATTCCTGTAGCAACGCTTTAGCCAGATTTCCCATGTTGGGTAAATTTCACATCCTCTATAGATACTAGAAAATCTTAGCTTTAGCTTTATTGCTTGCTTTACGGATCAGATTAGTACATTCATCGCGATTAGCGATATAACAGGAGATTCCCGATGGATCTTAGCGAACGGGTAAAATCGGTAGCGCGGTTTTTTATGGGCCATGAAAAACGGTTTGAATTTTTCACTTCCACATAATTCATCCTTACCAGCAGTGTGGCATCGCTGCTGGCTGGTGCTAGCTTATGATATGAAAAAGCGGAAGCTACCTGGATTGATACTTTTACCTCAGACCAGAAGGCTGAATGCACCACAGAATAGAAACTAGGATGTGCTGTTGATGCTTTTGCCCTGCGGGCTTCGCTTGTTTGCCCGTAGACGTTGGAATAAAAATAGCGATAGGAAAATGTGCTGGATCTCATACGGTCGGTCGGTGCCACTGATAAGCTTGTGCAGCTTGATGCTGATATTTTATAACATTTTCCAGACCGCACGATAAACCAGCAGGAAGGTATGAGATTTACATCCGATTATCCCCTAGGAAAATGTTTTATACAAACTGCAGCGAAATGCTTAGAGGAACTGGCACCGTTCATGATGGCTAAGTTTAATCCAATTCGTTGGGATAGCATATAAATTACTTCCCAAACTGCTCATTACACTCATTCTTCCTCATTCTGGAACTGTTTCTCTCTCTAGTGTATCATTACAATGATGATTCTACTGTCGGGAATTACAAGCGCGCACTAATCGTCTTAAATGATATGATTCCGTTGTGCCATTTTCCCAGCGAACGGATCTCGAGACTCGTCGTTTGCTCTCCCGGCTAGCTAGCCGTTTCAGGTTCCAAAACTTTCTGCTATCCCCATTTTATCGATGCATATAATTTCCAGCATTTTCATGCAAGCGGTCCGTAGTGGCGTCATAAAACTGTTGTACTGCCACTACTAGTATAAATAGTAGAAATAGCAATTAGCATCCCCTTGGATAATAATGGTGCCGATTTTCCGGACGGAATGGAACGACAAACATAATCGCTTTTTGTTTTAAAATGCATTCTTTTGTTCACTGTGGAGAAGAATTGCAGTAAAAGCTAGTGATGGTTATGAATGGTTTAGTAGCATTTCGATGTTGAATTTTACGATAAGTGTTGTTTGGTGAAAACATCAAAAGAATTATTCTCAGTTGTAACATATTACAGGGCGGTATCCAATGAACATGTGTTTTTTTTAACATATGTGCTTATGTGCTTCGCATTTGGTATAAAAAATCAGGGATACAGAATGGACTTTGGACCCAATTGTTGCTTTTTTATTTCTGCATGAACTAGCACATTAGGATAAAGCCGCTAAACTACGATCATTCGGTATTACACAAAAGTGCGTAATTTTTCAATGGTGGTGTTTTTAGAGAAGTTTATTAGCTAATAAAATAAGGCGCATCTTTTTACACTATTAGTGTGACCGTAAAGTCCCTATTATCCCTTATTTGAACTGGTCGAAGATCTCGAATATTATTTCTATGACTTTCGGCTATTCGTCATTCAGACAGGCATGTTTCGGCCATTCAGCCATTCATGCATTTTCGGGCAACTTAGTCTATACAACTTTTATATAAGAAGCAAAAGACACTAAAACAAAGCACAATATAAGCCGCATCTGTCAAATGGGACATTTTCCACAATACTGCAAGGGAAACTTGTGTCTAAATTAGCATGTTTGCACAAATGGATCTGATGAACCACAAAGCAGTAGCTTGAGACCATTTTTTTTTATTTTATTCTTCAACGTCTACGCTTCAATGCAAATGCTTCAGATGCAAAGGCTCAGATCGGGAGGGAGAAATTCTTTCGTTCTGTCATTGAAAGACATAGTCTTCATCTGTTAACCGATCAACACGGTCTAAGGTCTATCAGAATCTGTTTAAAACTTGATTTTTTCGTCATTGCTACTTAATCAGTTTGTTACCAATTTATAACAGATTACGTTAAAAAAATATAATAATGTGTTATAATATTGATATAGCCCGATCGGGTAACAGTTGATTTGATTCCGAGTACTGGAGAGTGACAAATGAGAAGAACCAGACCAAAAGTTGTATGCTAACTGTGGTTATAGCCACGTCAGCACAGAAAAAGGTACAATACGAGAGAATACAAGGAGCACGTGCTCGTTGGTGCAGAGGAGTTTCGCCAGCAAGGAGCAGTTTGGAGTTTCTACAAAACGGTGATGTGTAATGATAATGCTTACTGACAAAAAAACGGAAGCAATCAGGTAGAAGGGGCACTTCCGGATGTTGTAGAAAAAAGAGCAAAACACGGAAATCAGCAGGAACACCACAAGAATTGCGACGAGCGATAGCCAAGCTGTGCAGCCACCAACACAGGAAGTTAAGAAGGCAGTCAATAAGCTGTTTTTGGGAAAGGGAGGAAGTATCTGATGTGAACAATAATTAATTGGATGACCTGGAAAACTTCGATTAAGACCAAAAAAAATTTGGTTGTGCAAAAGCACATGGATCCCGCAATCACGCTCTTTCAGTTGGTACCCGAATGTTTTACTTACTAAACTACTACCGCCCGTATCATTCATTCTATCATTCTACATTCACACCACACACTTCTCTTGTGATGATTTTTTTGATGACTGCCGCCGAGAAGGTAGACTGTTATCTTTTCGATCAGTGCGATAGAAACAGGCGATCAGTATGCTGAAAAATGGCTAAGCTGCTGAAAAGGACGGTATCCCGGCTGAACTTCTAAAATCGGTCAGCGAGGAGCGAGCGACTATACGAAGCAATCCACCGGATCTTTGTCAGGACTTGGGAGGAAGAACTTGGAGTGTTTGGATTGCCTCATTTGCCCTAGTTTAAAAAAGGACATCGAGTCGAGCGTGAAAACTATCAAGGCATTACATTGCTCAATTCTGCCTATGAGGTGCTCTCTCGTATCCTGTTTGGAAGACTGAAACCATTAGTGGAGTCCATCGTCGGCAAGTACCCAGCTGGTTTTCGTGAGCGTCGCTGCACAACGAAGCAGTTTAGCCTGTGTGAGTTACTGGACAACATCCAGGAGTACAATTTGCAAACTCATCATTTGTTTGTGGACTTTAAGGCGGCATACGATTCAGTTAAACGAAATGAGCTGCGGCAGATAATACTAGAACGCGGTTTCCCTACGAAACTAGTTAATCTGATACGTGCGACACTCGATGGATCAAATTTATGCGCCAGAATAGCGCGTGAGAGCTCAGCCGCTTCTGTGATGTTGATAGAACTGAAGCAAGGGGACGCACTCTCTAACATACTATTCAACATTGCCTTGGAAGGTACAATACAAAGGACAAGCGTGAAAACGAACGAGGCTATCATTACAGAATTTCACATGCTTATTAGTATTGCGGAAGACGTTTGTCTATATCGTCGTAATCAACTCTATAGAGCAGTTAAGGAGGCCTTTAGCCCTTTTAAATTAGAAACAGCGAGGCGAGATTAGTACTAACCAGGGCTTCGACCGATCCTTTTTTTCTACCGCAGTCACACCAACGCGCATTCAAATTCACACCGTCCGTTTAGAGGTGGAATACGAACGCTATGCATAACACAACTGGCAGTTTGCTCAGTCAAACGCCGATTGCACGCAGCAGAACGAACGCGTTCTAAAACTTTTTGACATTTTTGTTTCGATCAAGTTGCCTTTACCGTTTGGAGCAGCGAATGACTGCAAAACAGTCAAATGACTGGCAATCACCACGCTAACGAAAAGCAACCGCACAATCGTATGATTCAATACTACAAAAAAACAACCACTACATGTGCATGGAAGAAGTCGGTCGGACTCCGTCCAATACAAACGAATATTTTGCTTGCGTCGGACCGACGTCCGGGTGTTAAACTATTACTGTGAGCAGCCGATTTGGAGACAAAAAGTGAAACGTAAAAATACGTCACCGTATGCTTCCAGGCAGTTTGCAGTTTATATTCTCAAAGTTCAAAGCAAAACGGGAGATCGACTGAGATGTCGCATGAATTGTAAGACGGCAGCAGCGCAAGCGGCAGATTGACTGGATTCAAAAAACAGTCAAATGATCGCTTAAAAAGCGGAGTTTGAATGCGGAAAGTTCGCATTCACGGCAGTCACATTAAACTTCCGATCCCTTTTCAAGCCCTGGTACTAACCATTTACACCGTCAAAACGAAGTACACGATTTTTCGCAGGGATCGTAACAGTCCAAATGGTGTTGGTGCCAAGCTAGAGCTGGATGGGGAACGATATAAAGCAGTGGAGAAATTCATATTCCTTAGTACGTTCGTAATATGTGGCAACGATGTAAGCCGCAAAGTAAAACGACGAATTGCAATCGCAAATCGGGCTATATATGGATTACGTAGCTAACTGAAGTCCTATAGTTTGCAAACTCGCACAAAAATGGCGCTCTACTGAACGCTAATCCTCCCGGTGGCTGTTTATGGACATGAACTATGGACGCTAAAGAAAGCAGATCGACGGGTGCTTGGGATTTTTGAGCGTAAAATTCTGGGATCAATACTTGGTGCCAAAATGGAAAATGTATTTTGGAAAGTGAGGAAGCGCTATGCAAAGAATTGAATCAACTGGAAAATTTGGCTATAAACCAAAAATATATCGCAGTGATGTCAGGTGGCGTTCGTACACACGATCTTTCGATTGGTACCCAACTATTTTAATAGAATTGGGAGAACAAAACAAAATTAGGCGTGGGACTACCTAATACAGCAGGCGGCAGTAGTTTAGTTAGTAAAACAGTCGGGTAGCAAAAATAAAAGTCCAACCAAAAATAAAGTTGGGTCCCAACCGAAAAATCGGTTGGAGTTCGCACTCACGATTTTTCGGTTGGGACCCGACTTTATTTTTGGTCTGTACCAGTTCATCCAATTAATCATTTTGCGCATCAAACACTTCCTCAATTTCCAAAATAGTTTACGTCATGGCCGCATATAGTTATATACAAGTAAATAAAAAAATGGAAAATGGAATATGGCGCAGACGCATGAACCACGAGCTGAATCAAGTACCATATACAAATATGCTGATATAGTGAAGGTAGTACAATGTGGCAGGCTGCAGTGGGCTGGACACGTGTCAAGAATGTCCGACGAAAGAGTAGCCAAAAATATTCTCAGCAGAGAATCAGGAAGAAGTCGTAGACTTCGGCACAGACCTCGCACTCGGTGGATGTGCGTACAAGTGGTATTCGAGAGGATTGGAGGACGGCAGCCTAGCACCGACAGTACTGGAGGACCAGAATTCATTCGGCGCCGGATCAAAACGGGCCGTCAACACTGAAGTTAAGGAAAGTTAAGTAAGTACGTGGTATCTTCCAAGAATTTCGGAGCTTATAGCTTGACTCTTGCTTCTCTGCCTGACTTATCAACCGCTCGCGTGTACCTCAAGGCAGTAACATGGGATCTCCTCTGTTTTCGCTGTTTGTGAACGATATTGCTTCGCTGCTTGGATTTGGATGCAAACTTATGGCTGTAACTGATGACTTTAAATTACATTCAGTGGTTTGTTCCATAGACGATTGTATCCGGCTTCAAAGGCTCTTGGATGTGTATGTTGGCTGGTGTCAGAAAAATTGACTTGTTATCAGCATCGCCTAATGTCAAGTGATGACTTTTCATCGCTTCGCTAGTCCGGTTGCGTTCAACTACCAAACAAAACAGTATGTACCCACAAGTGTCGATCGAGTCAATGATCTTGGGATACTGTTTGACACCAAGCTCACGTTCAACTTGCATCGTACCACGGCAATATTGAAAGACTGTCAACAGCTCGGTTGCATTGCTAAAATTGCACGTGACTTCAGTGATCCTCACTGCTAATTCTAATTGGAAATGCTTGCTTGGTTTGGTGCCCCTATCATTTTCAGTTAAAAACATGGATGAAAATGATTTTTTTCAACACTGCTCTGAGGGAGAAACAAAGAACAGTCATACAAAAATAAAATCGTCGAAAGAGGAGTGTGTGGTGCGAATGTAGAATGATAAAATTGGAGTATAAAACAAAACTAGGTATTAGACTGCCTAATATAACGGGCGGCAGTAGTTTAGTTAGTAAAACATTCGGGTAACAACCGAAAGAGCGTGGTTGCGATCCCCACCTGCCATTGCAGAACCCAATATATTTTTATAAATTTTCTGGTTCATTCAATTAATCATTTTTCGCATCAAACACTGCTTCCCTTTCCAAAAAAATAGACATAACAAAAATTTTCGTAAAAATATCCGAAATTAAAGCTTATTTTTTGAAGTAAGCTTGTTTTCTGATCGAAAAATAATACTTTTCTTTTTTGACTCTCAGTATTACATTCTGTTCGATGTACAAGCAAACCAGGCCACCGAGTTTAGTACGCCATTATGAGTTACATAACACACACACAATAGCAAGGGTCGGAGGAAAATACGAAAAGAACAATGAATGGAATCTAAGCCATAAACAGCAAGACAGGTTAGGTTATTAGGCTGTTCGGTCAAGCAAGCCACAACCTTAATCAAAGCACTGACCAACGAAGCAAGTCAGCATAAAACAGACTTACATTGTGTCCTATTAAATACCATCTGTTTCCCAAGTGTGTATCATAAATTTGAAACATCAATCTCTGCCATACATCGGCATTGGTGCTGCTTGCTCGGTAGTTAATACATAGTGGATAGCCATTAGTGAACCAAAATGAAATGATCTTACCTCACTATAGTGCTTTGAGGTTGTTTGTGAAAAATTTTCTGCTCCTCCTATGATTACGTACTTAGTTAACCAAGCCGTTAAAAATACTCGTATAAATGCTCTGATTACTATCCAACACTACTTTGATATCTTAATACATCAATATTCTGCTAGTTAAACTTTAGAGTGGAAAACGTAAAGCGTTTTATTTGCTTCATACAAGAACCGTTACGATTGGATATAAATACCAAAACCGAACAAAACCATTTTCCGGTAGTTTTCTTTGTATGCAAATTTTTAAACTTTGTGTGCTCGTTACAACCGGATTCGTTGGGTTCGTTTTCATAAAACCCTTCAAATAAATCTTGTTTCCCACAGCGACGTACGACGACGACGTCGACGTCTGCAAACCATTATGTATTCTCCCTTTTTAGCATGAATTCAAAAATAGAAACAAAACTGCACTACCCGTATGTAGGGTTTATTTCTAATTCCCGTCGTAGTAAGTAAAGCCATTCTAATTTTCATCATTTGTTGGATGGATTTAATGAATACTCCAAAAGTTCTTGTGCTGATTTGACTAAAATACACTTACCTTCCTATCCGTGAACTTTGAAATCACTGAAAAGCGATTATTAAAGCTTATTACTGAAATTACGCATCTGACTTTATTTCTTAAATTGGTCGTACCGTTTTAAAATCCGTCCATCCAAATTTTTCATCGTCCGAACTAAGAATCACAACAATGTTTACGAAGCTAACGCGCATGTATTTGTGTAGGACGGCGTGACAAATATTATTCTGCAAAATTTCTGTAGATCAGGCAAGTTTTCCTGGCTGTAGAATAACGACAATGCCTTGCGTGAGTTATTTTCATTTATGAATGACGGAATTTAAAACGATCAGTCGACATTTTCTTCTTCGTCGCACGAAAAAACGTAGGAAATTTGGCTGCTAGTAATTATTTAATGAAAAAAGCATTTAAATAGATCTCAGTTCACTTTGCTTGATCGCGTATGATAGACAACAAACTAAATTATTAGGGAATAACTAGTTTTGCATTGAGTGTCATAAAAATGCTGATATTTTTAATAATTTGTGTTGGATAGGACCGGAATAGGCAATTACGACGAAGCAGCAACATACCCTACATCTAAATTCACAAACCTGTTCGTGCCCGCTTGCCGAAACTTCCGAAACGTTCCCGCTCGATGACCTGAGTGTGGACGTAACGCTCGGAAGCCGACCTCGTCAGTTTTTCCTTGGAACCGTGCGCTCCCATAGCCGCCGGAAGTTATTGTGTTCTCTCCACGCAAACAAACAGCAATCAGAAGGTGTCGTCTGGCCGTTGAGGGCGAGCCAGGTTCATCGTCTAACTGTACAGCAGTAGGTACGTGTACGTCACGATGAGCGCTTCTTCCTCCAGGGAAGACATTTGCGATAATTAGCAGAACTGTCCCGTTGTACGATTCCGAACTGTCACGCGCAATGGTACCTCACCTTACTTACTGTGGTGGTGGTTCAGTTAATTAGAAGTCTAATTAGCACAAATAGTTGCCCCAACTTGGAAACTTTTTCACAACCTTTCCACCACTTCCAATTGATGGAGCCAAACAACTTAATTCAGTTCATGTTTTTTCCGCACTACTTTCCACTGTCATTCACAAAACCATAGTATAAGTAAGGAATTTGCTTCCCACCATTTCCCACCACATTGTCGTTTACTGACATGACCTTGCCACGCTACAACGGACGGGCGGCTGCTGCTGCTACTCCCGTGTCGTCCCGGGTACCGAGCCGGTGGGAAATTTAATTACTATCAACTTCACTTTGTTACACGACGACGGTTGCTGCACCCCGAATACAATGCACGACGAGGACGACGACGGCAGAGATGCATTCCACTGCACTGCACTGCACACTGCACTGATGGCTTACCACTTGAGCTCTGCGACTCGTCTTCACTTAATTTCGCGCCCTCACATTTGCAACGGGGCTCTGTGTTCACTCACTATTGCACTGCTATTTTGCTCTCTTGAGCTCACTGTAATTCGATTTGTATGGCACTGGTAATTGTGTTTCGTTTAGTGTGCCTGCCGGGTCGAGCGAACCCCGGTAATTCGCCGGATGATCCACAATGCGTCTTTCTTTGCTAATTGGGTGAGTTCAAAGTGTTAGGGAAAATAAAAAAATAACCACAGCTTTTGACTGATTGGAGAAGACATCGAGGAGGCAAACGTGACAAGATGGTTCCAAAAATTAACACACTAATGCTATAATATCGAAATTAAAAACTTAGATTTTGAACGAAGAAAATATCAAATGAGGCACCTGAGTTTATTTGAATTGATAATGCAACACGTAAACGTTCTTGGATAAACACAAGTCAGGTGGATTTCAAAAACCATAACGCACAATCTTACCTAAAAATAGGTACATATGATGATTTCTCATACTAAAAATCGAAATTCCACACTAAATATATGCAGAAGTAAAAATAATATAAAAGTCAAATCTCAACAGAATAAAATTCAGGGAACCAGTTCGCAAGTTATTCAATCTACTAAAGATATAATTTAAATGATTTTATTCGAAAGAAAAACTGGTGCAATTTGCTGTGCCTTCCAGTTTTAATATCCATCATTTAAATTATTCATTTGGAGACACAAAAGCTACTAAATTTATGTAAAATATGCAGAAATATAGATCAG
The DNA here is from genome assembly GCF_943734655.1 of Sabethes cyaneus. Taxonomy (NCBI): domain Eukaryota; kingdom Metazoa; phylum Arthropoda; class Insecta; order Diptera; family Culicidae; genus Sabethes; species Sabethes cyaneus. The sequence goes on from NC_071355.1 coordinate 210,771,990, forward strand.
ATGGTGATATTGGGTGTTCTTGTTTCTTTGTATAGCAACTATAAAATGATTTTTTACTCAAAGCATGGAATTTCAAGTTGACCATCTTGGAACGACACAACGACGATCGGATAATAACACCTAAAGTGATAAACGATATGTTAGTTTAGCGATTTCAAAAATAATAATGTTTATACAGATCAATGTTTTTTAAGCACTTCGTTCGGATAAATATAAAAGACCGCTTTGCAATGAAAAAACACATAAACGTCGTTCAAAGTCAGGCTCCGGTTGTTCGGGAAAAGCAGTAATTCTATGAGGCATCACAAAACGCAAGATGACTGCCAGTTTTACTTAAGCTCTTTCACCAGAATATCAATCTGAAAGTATGCTTTTGGTAGCAGCTGAACAAAACCAATCATACATTGATGATTATGACCACTGTTTAGCAGTATATAAAAATAGGCACTTGAATTTGAAGTTATTTTTTACGTTGTTATATGACTGTAAAATTTACTGTTTTACTTTGGAAGCGAATTGAAAGTTCGCTGAGAGTACCTTCATACGGCGTAATATTTAATGACTACTTTGAAAATGATTAATAGCAAATCTTAAGAAACCGACAAATGAAAAAAGAAATGATGTTGCTGAAAACGACGGCCACATTTTATCCCTGTACCTCCATTTACTTTGTCAGTTAATGTTATATTTTCTAAATGTGGTCCCTAAAATAATTACTAGAGTTGCAATTATAGAGATTGTCAAGTTACAATCAAAGTTTGCTTGTACTCTATTTAGCGTTTTATGACCAATTTCATAAAACTGGAAATTGGGGTGAAATGGAGAAGGCAATTAAGAAGCATCCAATATAGCTCTAGTCATACCAAGTGCCTACCTAGCGCCTCCACGCGGCCATACCCGGAAGCGCTCTATCCTTAAGTTTAAGTTGCTGAGCTGTTGTACTATTCAAACACTAATAACTTTTTGACTAACGTCAAATTTTCACATATATTGTACTTTGTAATCGCCTTGCTCCACGAACACGGACGACAAAAGTATATACTAAGTGTCGTACAAATCGGTCTGGAAAAACTAAGTATTTGTAGGATGGCGCTTCTATTATTAAGTACTGATCACAAAAATACCAGCCAATTAGGTTGAAAACTCCTCACTTTCGGGTGTAACTGGATTTAAAATCGAAGTTGAAATTGGTCTATGAATTATATTTGAAATTGGATTTGAAATCGGACTCGATATAGGGCATTTAATTGGACTTGAATTTGGACTATTTTGAACTTGAAATTTGACTGAAAACCGGACATGGACGCCATGTCCTGCACTCAGTGCACCTATTTTGATTATTTAACTGTAACAGCTTAACCTCAACCACGTAAAATTCGAAAATTCCTCAATGTATTGCTTTAAGTTGAACTGCAAATTTCACTCAAAATTAATTTGAAATTAAGACCGAAATTGAACTTAAAATTGATATATTGATATAATTGAAAAAAATTAAATTTGACTTAATATTGAGCCAACCAAAAATTGGAAATAAATTAGACTTTAAATTGGGTTCAAAATCGCACATGCAAATCAACTTAAAATTGAATTTAACTTAAAATTGAAGCTGACATTGAACATTAAGGGGTTATATACAGTTATGAGATTTAAAAAAGTCGATTTTTGTAGAATTTTTCTAGAGAAAACCCTTTAACTGATTAAAGTGTAAATTGTATGTGTATATTGTCTATAGATTGATCGAAGGATTTAGCCAAATAAACATTTTTGACGAAATGGCGGCTTCTTAAACATATAAAATCGATTTTTGGTATAAATTTTGCTCTTAAATTATCCATAAAATAAGATATGTTGATCGGCGAGGAAAGCCCTTCGATTAATCTTTAGAAAAAACAGAAAATCGATTTTTCGAAAATTATTACTGTATATAACCCCTTAAATTAAACTTGAATATGGACTGATTTGAACTTGAAATTTTACTAAAAACCGGACATGAATAGGAAACTTAACACGAAGTTTTACTTGAAATTAAAATTGACATTTTTCGACTTATTCTCTCACAGGTCTGTTCTGCTTTTTCTATTTTCCATTTTTCCACTTTTTGTTTCGTTTTTTCTCCATTTCTGTTCTGTTTTCTTCGTTTTTGCTCTCACTTTTCATCTGGTTTTCCTTTCTTTTTGTCTAATGTTTCCTGTTTTATTGTTCCATTTTTCTTCGTTCCAGATTCCTTTCTCCTTATTTTCAGTGCTGTGTTTCCTTATGCCTTTCTCTCGTTTTTTGTTATTTTCTTTCCCGTTTCCAGTCTTTTCTTTTCTTTTTCCCTTTTCTTCGTTTCCAGTTTTTGTATTATTTTTTACCCCCTTTCTTTTTTCTGTGTTTTGATTCTGTTTTTCGCTAACTTTTCTTCTTTTTTATCTCTCGTTTTTCATTTTTTTTCTTTAGGTTTCTCTCATTGATGCTCCGTATTTCTTTCTGTGTCTCTTTTTCAATTTCATTTTTCATCTTTCTCCGTTTTCCTTGTTTTTTTGGGTTCGTTTCTCCCCTTTATCTGTCTCATGTCTCTACCCCTTGCTCCTGTTTTGTTCCTAGATTTTTTCTCTTTTCGACTTCTTCTGTATAGCATTTATCGTTCGTTCGTCTTAAGTTTTTTTTCCTTTATTTGCTCCGTTCCTCCTCTTATTATGTCCTGCTCTACCTCCTTTTCTATCTCGATTTTCTCCTTTCTCTCTCGTTTTTTTCTTTTTCTCTCTCGTTTTTTTCTATTTCCTATCTCATTTTTTTCGTTTTCTTTAGGGTTCTTGCTTCATTTATGTGATTTTTATTCTTTTCTCTTCCGTTCTTTATCTTTTTCAGTCCAGTCTTCTCGTTTTTGACCTCGATTTCCCTCTTTTTCTCTTCCGTTCTTTTCTTTTTCGCTTATCATTCAGATTTTATGTCCTATTTTCCCTCCCATTCTGTTATTTCTATCATGTTTTTTCATGCCAGTTTTTAATCTTTTCTATCACGCGTTTCTTCTTTTTTCTAACTCGTTTGTCCAGTTCCTGACCCGGTTTTCTTCGTGCTCTTTTTCGTGTTTTCTCATTTTGTGTCATTTTTCCTATTTTGTTACTTTTTCTGGAAAGCAGCAGGAGACGGACCACCTCTAGATCACTCGGTAATCCATCTGTGAGTACGCTAATAAAACATTTTGATAAGAAATTGTTTGCGTTGTTTGGTTCCTGTGATTGTTGAATTAAAAATTTAGGAAAATCGAGTTTTTCAATTATGTATTTTCCTGTATGGACTCATTGCCGTGACCAGCGTTGTTGATCTATTGTAATGTCACCCGAGTGTTTGCTTTATAACCTGCGCTGCATTTCTTTTTGCTATACAGTAATGTTCCGATTTTGTCAGCCCCATGTTGAAGTTTGGGCTGACTAAATGAGGAAACTGAAAAAATCGGGACATTTTTTTATCGAAATTTTTTTCAAAATTCAAGACTTGTAATATCGAAGGCTTCTACTAAAAACTAAATTTTGACTCTCAGTTGGTCAACCGAAAGCTTAATGAACCGAGCACAGCACCCTGGTCCAGAACCTTTTTTGGTGCGCATTAGCTTAGAGCAGAAAAACTTGGGTTTAGGTTTATGGAACCTTTGGAAGAGTTTATTAAAATTAAACGTTCTATCGTCCAGTGGAATTCAAATTTTGATTAATCACCCTAACAGTGCAATAAAAAATTTATTTTTCTTCAGTTTCAATATAACACATTGATGTATTCTGCAAAGTTTTACAGCATATTATCACAAGAAATTTTGCTGAAGACAGTAACCTTCTCTCTCTTCAGCAAAGATAGAAAAATCCTATTTCCCATAAATGAAAAATCGTTAAAATCAGTTTTGCTATTTTAGCTGTTTTTGTAGTTGCTGCATGACTTTTTCCTGTTCTACAAAGTTGTACAAATAGTAAAATTACACAACATTGCTGAATATAGTATACTTCTATCTTTGCTTGTTTAGGAACTATAGAACTTTTATTATAAAAATACCCAAATTTTGACCCCGAACATTACTGTAATAGCTATTGAGTGAGCGATATGTTTATTAAATTATATGCGTGCTTCTGTGTATTTGGGTTTACCCTTCCTCAGTGCTCGAATGCGAACCGCGTTCAGCGGATTTAGTTCTACCCCTGGTAGTATTCTTTTATCTGTCAGCTCATGAACATGACTACTGAACTGCTGACAGTGTTTGTCTTTTTCAGTTTTCTATCCTTCAAAACAATTCATTCATGAATTGCAGTGCTGAATGATTGCTCGACTAACCTGTCAATCAATTTTTTTTATTCTTGACTGATATTTGTGATCTCAAAGCTGAGCTTTTTGAACTGCCTGTTTTTTAAAATCAACCAAAACCTGGCTGAAGAAAATAAATTAAAACTTCGGAGCAATGTTTACGTTTACTGTGATTTCGTTTGCCGTCGGCGGCAGTTCAAAATGAAAGAATGATTAACATTTGATTTCATTAACTACTGTCGAGGACATATGAATGTAGAGAACAACACGAACATGAACGCAAGTGATTCGTTCGAATCGTTGGTTTCAGGTTGGCAATGCTGAGTTCATTTCATCTGTAGTTAAAACAGTAAAGAATGGGCACGAGCGGTATATTGCATCAATTCAGGCGTATTGCATAAATTGAATGAGAGATTTCTAAGCACTGCCCTGCCTTGAAAGCTTGCTCTACTTTACCCACTCGAAAGAATGAAGGAAGGAAGGAAGGGTTACGAGGGACCTGAGAATAAACTCATGCAGAAAATTGACATCAAATGGCTTGATTCTGCTAAGATTCGAATCCAAGACCACTCGCTTGTAAAATTTTATCAATAAAAGATTAGAAATTGACAAGCAAGCAAAATATATTTAAAAAATTCCAGTTGAGAGAACATAATTTTCCAATTCCTCGGAGTTTACCGTCATAACATAACTTTACATTGGATTTAAAATGGAAATAAATTAGTTTTAAATCTAACTTGGTACTAGACTTGAAATTGAACTTAAAATCGAAATTTAATTAAACATGCATTGATGGATTGATGGACATGAAATTAAACTTGAAATTCAACTTAAAGTAGGAATTGAAATTGGACATAAATTGCACTTGAAGTTGTGTTTGGAATTGGACTTGAAGTTAAACTTAAAATTGGACATGAAATTGGTGTTGAAATTAGGTATGAAATTAGAGTTAGAGAGCCAATTAGGTTGAAAACTCCTCACTTTCGGGTGTAACTGGATTTAAAATCGAAGTTGAAATTGGTCTATGAATTATATTTGAAATTGGATTTGAAATCGGACTCGAGATAGGGCATTTAATTGGACTTGAATTTGGACTATTTTGAACTTGAAATTTGACTGAAAACCGGACATGGACGCCATGTCCTGCACTCAGTGCACCTATTTTGATTATTTAACTGTAACAGCTTAACCTCAACCACGTAAAATTCGAAAATTCCTCAATGTATTGCTTTAAGTTGAACTGCAAATTTCACTCAAAATTAATTTGAAATTAAGACCGAAATTGAACTTAAAATTGATATATTGATATAATTGAAAAAAATTAAATTTGACTTAATATTGAGCCAACCAAAAATTGGAAATAAATTAGACTTTAAATTGGGTTCAAAATCGCACATGCAAATCAACTTAAAATTGAATTTAACTTAAAATTGAAGCTGACATTGAACATTAAGGGGTTATATACAGTTATGAGATTTAAAAAAGTCGATTTTTGTAGAATTTTTCTAGAGAAAACCCTTTAACTGATTAAAGTGTAAATTGTATGTGTATATTGTCTATAGATTGATCGAAGGATTTAGCCAAATAAACATTTTTGACGAAATGGCGGCTTCTTAAACATATAAAATCGATTTTTGGTATAAATTTTGCTCTTAAATTATCCATAAAATAAGATATGTTGATCGGCGAGGAAAGCCCTTCGATTAATCTTTAGAAAAAACAGAAAATCGATTTTTCGAAAATTATTACTGTATATAACCCCTTAAATTAAACTTGAATATGGACTGATTTGAACTTGAAATTTTACTAAAAACCGGACATGAATAGGAAACTTAACACGAAGTTTTACTTGAAATTAAAATTGACATTTTTCGACTTATTCTCTCACAGGTCTGTTCTGCTTTTTCTATTTTCCATTTTTCCACTTTTTGTTTCGTTTTTTCTCCATTTCTGTTCTGTTTTCTTCGTTTTTGCTCTCACTTTTCATCTGGTTTTCCTTTCTTTTTGTCTAATGTTTCCTGTTTTATTGTTCCATTTTTCTTCGTTCCAGATTCCTTTCTCCTTATTTTCAGTGCTGTGTTTCCTTATGCCTTTCTCTCGTTTTTTGTTATTTTCTTTCCCGTTTCCAGTCTTTTCTTTTCTTTTTCCCTTTTCTTCGTTTCCAGTTTTTGTATTATTTTTTACCCCCTTTCTTTTTTCTGTGTTTTGATTCTGTTTTTCGCTAACTTTTCTTCTTTTTTATCTCTCGTTTTTCATTTTTTTTCTTTAGGTTTCTCTCATTGATGCTCCGTATTTCTTTCTGTGTCTCTTTTTCAATTTCATTTTTCATCTTTCTCCGTTTTCCTTGTTTTTTTGGGTTCGTTTCTCCCCTTTATCTGTCTCATGTCTCTACCCCTTGCTCCTGTTTTGTTCCTAGATTTTTTCTCTTTTCGACTTCTTCTGTATAGCATTTATCGTTCGTTCGTCTTAAGTTTTTTTTCCTTTATTTGCTCCGTTCCTCCTCTTATTATGTCCTGCTCTACCTCCTTTTCTATCTCGATTTTCTCCTTTCTCTCTCGTTTTTTTCTTTTTCTCTCTCGTTTTTTTCTATTTCCTATCTCATTTTTTTCGTTTTCTTTAGGGTTCTTGCTTCATTTATGTGATTTTTATTCTTTTCTCTTCCGTTCTTTATCTTTTTCAGTCCAGTCTTCTCGTTTTTGACCTCGATTTCCCTCTTTTTCTCTTCCGTTCTTTTCTTTTTCGCTTATCATTCAGATTTTATGTCCTATTTTCCCTCCCATTCTGTTATTTCTATCATGTTTTTTCATGCCAGTTTTTAATCTTTTCTATCACGCGTTTCTTCTTTTTTCTAACTCGTTTGTCCAGTTCCTGACCCGGTTTTCTTCGTGCTCTTTTTCGTGTTTTCTCATTTTGTGTCATTTTTCCTATTTTGTTACTTTTTCTGGAAAGCAGCAGGAGACGGACCACCTCTAGATCACTCGGTAATCCATCTGTGAGTACGCTAATAAAACATTTTGATAAGAAATTGTTTGCGTTGTTTGGTTCCTGTGATTGTTGAATTAAAAATTTAGGAAAATCGAGTTTTTCAATTATGTATTTTCCTGTATGGACTCATTGCCGTGACCAGCGTTGTTGATCTATTGTAATGTCACCCGAGTGTTTGCTTTATAACCTGCGCTGCATTTCTTTTTGCTATACAGTAATGTTCCGATTTTGTCAGCCCCATGTTGAAGTTTGGGCTGACTAAATGAGGAAACTGAAAAAATCGGGACATTTTTTTATCGAAATTTTTTTCAAAATTCAAGACTTGTAATATCGAAGGCTTCTACTAAAAACTAAATTTTGACTCTCAGTTGGTCAACCGAAAGCTTAATGAACCGAGCACAGCACCCTGGTCCAGAACCTTTTTTGGTGCGCATTAGCTTAGAGCAGAAAAACTTGGGTTTAGGTTTATGGAACCTTTGGAAGAGTTTATTAAAATTAAACGTTCTATCGTCCAGTGGAATTCAAATTTTGATTAATCACCCTAACAGTGCAATAAAAAATTTATTTTTCTTCAGTTTCAATATAACACATTGATGTATTCTGCAAAGTTTTACAGCATATTATCACAAGAAATTTTGCTGAAGACAGTAACCTTCTCTCTCTTCAGCAAAGATAGAAAAATCCTATTTCCCATAAATGAAAAATCGTTAAAATCAGTTTTGCTATTTTAGCTGTTTTTGTAGTTGCTGCATGACTTTTTCCTGTTCTACAAAGTTGTACAAATAGTAAAATTACACAACATTGCTGAATATAGTATACTTCTATCTTTGCTTGTTTAGGAACTATAGAACTTTTATTATAAAAATACCCAAATTTTGACCCCGAACATTACTGTAATAGCTATTGAGTGAGCGATATGTTTATTAAATTATATGCGTGCTTCTGTGTATTTGGGTTTACCCTTCCTCAGTGCTCGAATGCGAACCGCGTTCAGCGGATTTAGTTCTACCCCTGGTAGTATTCTTTTATCTGTCAGCTCATGAACATGACTACTGAACTGCTGACAGTGTTTGTCTTTTTCAGTTTTCTATCCTTCAAAACAATTCATTCATGAATTGCAGTGCTGAATGATTGCTCGACTAACCTGTCAATCAATTTTTTTTATTCTTGACTGATATTTGTGATCTCAAAGCTGAGCTTTTTGAACTGCCTGTTTTTTAAAATCAACCAAAACCTGGCTGAAGAAAATAAATTAAAACTTCGGAGCAATGTTTACGTTTACTGTGATTTCGTTTGCCGTCGGCGGCAGTTCAAAATGAAAGAATGATTAACATTTGATTTCATTAACTACTGTCGAGGACATATGAATGTAGAGAACAACACGAACATGAACGCAAGTGATTCGTTCGAATCGTTGGTTTCAGGTTGGCAATGCTGAGTTCATTTCATCTGTAGTTAAAACAGTAAAGAATGGGCACGAGCGGTATATTGCATCAATTCAGGCGTATTGCATAAATTGAATGAGAGATTTCTAAGCACTGCCCTGCCTTGAAAGCTTGCTCTACTTTACCCACTCGAAAGAATGAAGGAAGGAAGGAAGGGTTACGAGGGACCTGAGAATAAACTCATGCAGAAAATTGACATCAAATGGCTTGATTCTGCTAAGATTCGAATCCAAGACCACTCGCTTGTAAAATTTTATCAATAAAAGATTAGAAATTGACAAGCAAGCAAAATATATTTAAAAAATTCCAGTTGAGAGAACATAATTTTCCAATTCCTCGGAGTTTACCGTCATAACATAACTTTACATTGGATTTAAAATGGAAATAAATTAGTTTTAAATCTAACTTGGTACTAGACTTGAAATTGAACTTAAAATCGAAATTTAATTAAACATGCATTGATGGATTGATGGACATGAAATTAAACTTGAAATTCAACTTAAAGTAGGAATTGAAATTGGACATAAATTGCACTTGAAGTTGTGTTTGGAATTGGACTTGAAGTTAAACTTAAAATTGGACATGAAATTGGTGTTGAAATTAGGTATGAAATTAGAGTTGAATTTGAACTTTAGACTTGAAACTAAACTGGAAATTTAATTAATGCACTTGAAACTGGAATCATTTTCAGCAATCGTTTTACTTATCGCAAAAATATTGGTGGAATAAGTCATACACTGACTGTGAACTTCTTGGTTACAGAAATTATTTTGTTTTATATTACATTTTCCAGAGAAGGTGGGGAACATGTGTCCCAGCCTGGGCACACAAGTGATATCATTCATATCTTCGTTTTATTACTTTCTACTCTTAGTTCGCTCGTGTATTGTAAAGACTATCGTGATAAAAAAATATTATCGGGAATCTAAGTTGAGCTTATTACCGTAAGAACAGCCGACATCGCCGCAAATCACAATAACCGTGCATTGAATGCGTTCTGGTGCAAAATGTGCTACGAATATGCTCTCGTACCAAATACGAATCGTTCGTAATAACATCTCTTGTGGTAGAAAACACGGCATGAATGTTTTAAATGGTATGCTTTTTTTAACAGCTATGAATATAGGCTTACGAATAAACTTTCTAAAGGAAAATACGAAATCATGTTCTCAGTGCAGTGCATAATTCACCTCCACCCAGTTAACTTCGAGATACAATGTTGGTCTAATAAATCAGTCGTCGTCAGTCTCGAATCTCGGCTAAGCGGTGCTGCTAAAGTTCTTGACAGCCCTATGCCTAACATATTTCTGTGAAAGAATTGAACAAAGTTAGCAACCAGTAGATTATATTTAAAATAAAACGTTATGATATCGCAGAGAACAACCAAGCTCTACCCCGACGCTTGATACCATCAAATGTGACCGCTAAGTCTAACTGAGCTTTGATTACAGTAAACTGCACTTAGCAAAGCGGGGGAAAAATATTGCATTAAATTGAATCTAACTTATCAACTGCTGCCTTCTTCCCATGCTTGGTTGGCCTTCACATAAAGTAGTTCTGCCTTGCCACGATAAGTCGAGCAACACCAGAAGCAACCACCTCGCTCGTGTGTCACGATCACAGTCAGTGGCAGCAATGCAGTGTACGGTGGGAAGTGAGATGTGCCAGCATCCAGGAATGCAGTGCCAACAGTGGTCCAGTTGTCGGCTTCAAGCGGCTTAGCGCTCCATTTTGAGCGAATTACTCGACTTTTATGCCAGGTTGACTTGCGCGAGAAAGACACTAGTACCTGGTACAGTGGACGAGTTATTAAAAGTGTTCGGCTTCCGTAAAAAAATATGTGGAATGTATGGAAACATTACCGACTGCGACTGCAGAAGATCGGAACGCATCGCAGAGGACTTGTTTTACACTTTCACGCCAAGGTGGTTTTTCTCCAGGAGCGATATCGACACGGGTGGCCGCTTTAGATATGTAAATGAAAGTTTGATGGTAGATAAAGTGCTGCATACAATTGCTTTTTTATTATTTTGTTGACCACCTCTCATAATAGAGTAACTATTTCTAAATTATCTCTATTCATTGCTTCTCTATCTATTCATTCATTAATGGTACAATTTGTTCCCGTTGCCTGTAACGAGATCATTCAATTACGCCCCCAATACTAATGCAAAGTTATCTCGAATCGTGAACCTATAAATTATATAATTTCAACTGATTGCAAGCTCTGGCGGCCACAAAAAAAAGAGATCTGCATTTGAAAATCCAACCGAAGTGCACTTGAAAATCGCCGACTCCCAACCAATGAATGCACTTTTCTTCGCAGTTTGGCTGCAAACCGCCCCGGACCGACAGCGGGAAACGTAGTTTTCCCAGCTCGAAAAATGCACGTATTCTTCCTTTTTCCAATTTTCTTTCCCACAATTTCCTTTCCGTTCCGATTCCCGGCCGTCCATCAGACACTCGAGTGGAGTCATTGAGATATGATAGAAATGTGTACTGATTACGAAACCACACCGCACATTCTCGAGCATGGCAGCTCGGCTCTGCATTCACCAAACTGGCAAATCCATATTAAAATAAATTTTCAAACCGTTTTCCATTTCGGTTTGGTGGATTCTACAGCCGAACGTCTGTTTCTGGCAGCCGTTGACGACCGTGTGGCAGCCGATTTAACACTGCAATACCAACCGACCGACCGACGAAAGATGACAATCTGCAACGGACCGGGAAGACTGAGACAGGCACAGGATACGGTGTCGGAAGATTTCCACGCTTTTAATGCCCTGCTTACTATCAGGAAAAAAAAGACTGCATCCCGCCCGAATCGAAACTTTTCCAGCTTGTTAGCAATGCGCCGCTATGCCTTATGGCACATTGCGGCCGACATTCGCCGGGCGAAATTCGATCAGAATTCTATTCCCGGTGCAGCGCATCGAAATAAATCAATCCGGTAACAACTGGCCGGGTGGGTTGTTTTCGTTTTTGCACTTTACCAGCCGTCGGTTCTTTCTGAAACTGAAAAGTGCATTCCGGCTGATGTTTGCCAAATGTTTGAGAAACACTACAGGAACTAACTTTCCATTCGTCGCGTCGTCATCGTCGTCGTCGTCGATGTGCAATTCGAAGCGATCGCGTACAGACGAAACGAAATTAATCATAGTTTGCAAGCGCAGTTTTGCACGGAGACTGCAGGCAGACTACGTGACGTCGTCGTACTAACGATGTATCACTATTAGTAAGCAGTAGGTAACAGCATTGCAGATCTGATGAATTATACGTGCTGAAGTGTGTTGCTGGTTGGTAAACAACATTATACATGTGCGACCGTGATATTTATGCGTGATTAATATCCGACCGACTACGGTCCATTCGTGTCGAGAGTTTGAAACTAGGTTATCTGAGTTTTAAACTCAATTAAAGTTCGATCGCTGCTTGAACGGATGTTGAATGACGCTTGTTAGGGAAGTAGAAATTTATCTGGAAAATAATGGCTATGTAGAGGATTATAAAAATAACCGTCTAGCCGAAGTTTTACCATCCGACAGGTATCAAATCTCGATCTATTGAAAACTGATTTCCAACCAATTACTCTAGGTTATATTAAATTTCTACATTTCACATTTCGTTGCGTCAATTGATATGAAAATCAAATTTGGATTTTTGATTTTTTCAGTCAATAGGTAGGGTATGTTGCTACATCGTCGTAATTGCCTATTCCCGTCCAATCCAACACAAATTATTAAAAATATCAGCATTTTTATGGCACACAATGCAAAACTAGTCATTCCCTAATATTTTAGTTTGTTGTCTATCATACGCGATCAATCAAAGTGAGCTGATATCTATTTAAATGCTTTTTATCATTAAAGAAGTCCTACCAGCCAAATTTCCTACGTTTTTTCGTGCGACGAAGAAGACAATGTCGACTATCGTTTTAATTTCCGTCATTCATAAATGAAAATAACTCACGCAAGGTAAAAACTTGCCTGACCTGCCGAAATTTTGTAGAATAACATTTGTCATGCCGTCCCACACAAACACATGCACGTTAGCTTCGTAAACATTGTTGTGATTTTTAGTTCGGACGATGAAAAATTTTGATGGACGGACTTTAAAACGGTACGACGAATTTTAGAAATAAAGTCAGTTGCGTAATTTCAATAATATGCTTTAATAGTCGCTTTTCAGTGATTTGAAAGTTCACGGATCGGAAGGTGAGTGTGTTTTAGTCAAATTAGCACAAGAACTTTTGGAGTATTCATTAAATCCATCCAGCAAATGATGAAAATTAGAATGGCTTTACTTATTACGACGGGAATTAGAAAAAGACCCTTCCAGAAAAGTTGTCCAGTAATCACTATGAACCAAACAGTACGCTGTACGAGCAAACAGTCTCTTTTGAAAATGTAAGTAAATTTTCTTAGTATATTCAAAGATGGATTACCGATGGTTCTAGAGATAGTCCGTTTTTTGCTGCTTCCAGAGAAAAAAACAGAAACGGAGAACGGAGGAAAACGCGACAAAAACTGGACAGAAAAGGATGAGGAAAAGAGCAAATACGCAAAAGAGAACAAGAAAAAAACTGGCAAGAGAAAAGATAAACGAACGAAAAATCGTGATACAAAGAGTGGGAAAACGGGACGCAGAAAGAGAAACAAGACAAAAAAGAGAGGACACTCAAAAAAAGAAGGCGAATGGAAGAGAAAAGAAGAAAAATAAAAGCAAAATACGACAAATGAAAGAAAAATAACGATGAAAAAATAGTAAAGCAAACGAGGACTGGATAGAAAAGCAGAACTATCGGAACAAAAACAAAAAAATGTGACAGAAAAGAAGGAAACGAGAAGGAGAAAACAAGTGTGCAGGAAAATTGAGTAACGAGAAGGAGAAAATAAGGGAGCAGAAAAATTGAAAAAACGAGAACAAAAAAGGGGAAATGAAAACGGAAAAATATAACGTGACAGAAAAGGAAGAAAGCAGGACACCATAAAAGTAAGAACGGAACAGACGAAAACGAAAAAAAATAGAACATGAGTTTACGTGGCAGAAAAAACGAGTCTGGAAAAGAGAAAACCCGGGTCTGGACGGAAAAAGATAAAAAAAGGGGAACAGAAAATAGAAAAACTAGAAAACCATCGCTGAAAAGGGCAAAAAACGGGACAGAAAAGGAAGAGAAAAAGGAATAAGTAAATAGAAAAGAGAAAAACAGCAGAGAAAAGTAGGGAAAACGAGACTGGTAGAGAAAATTTGGACCAGAAAACGAAAAAGAAACACGACAAAAAGGGGGAATACGCGGAAGAAAAAGATAGAAAAAAGAATAAAAAAGGAAAAAAGGGAACAAAAAAACAAAAGAAACCAAAACGGAAAAAAAGTATCGAGGGCTATACCTAAGGGAACGAACGAAGGGTTCACACAGTATTCGACAATGCTTGACTGTTTAAAATTTGTTAAATGAAGTTAAGTTTTAATATCCTAAAAATCTGTCTGACTCGGTATTTCAATTTTATCAGTTTCTTAGAGTTTGTACTTCCATTGATTACAACACTGATTCGCACTCGCCAATTTTCACGAAATAGTTGATAGCACCATTCATTGTGGTAGAATAATTTCAAGTGTAATTGTCTTACAACTAACATGTGGACAGCCAATTAACATATCAATTAGCTAACGTCCTCTGCATCTTACTAGTTCCTTTCAACGTTCTATTTTACAGCTTTTTGCATACTTTACAGAAATAGAATTGCAAGCAACTAACTGACGAAAAACAGTAAGTGAAACGCTCAACAACTGTTCTCAGATAAGACAGTCGCTGGATTTTCTCGCTTTGAGAACTGCTGCGTCACGTTACATACACAAAAATCTCTTCAGCCCGGTTTCCGTGCAAGACAACAGTTCCGAACAAATTCTTGCAGTACCTAGATGGATAAAATCTGGCAAAAGGAAAGGATGACCGCTCACTTTTCTATGACGTTTCACTTTCAGGACATCAAATTAGACAATGTTTAAACACAATGTTTAAAGATAAAATCGGTTGAAGAAAAGGGGTGGTTTTAAACTTTGTTTAAAAAAAACAAAGTTGTTAAAAATTCTTTACTTTCAGGACGTCAAATTGGGCTAGGTCAAACGAAAAAATCAGATGAAGAAAGGAATGGTTTTGCCAAAGCACTTATATCAATTTCGTATAGGTTTAAACATCGTAAAGAATCTTCTACCTGGTGAGACGGGGGGCTTTGTTACTTTTTTTGTAAAAGGAAACCACACTAAACAGATGCTTTGTTTAACTGTTGTTCCTACCTGTGAAGCTAGGTTATCACGAAGAAAATGTATAAGGAAATTTGACTTGAAATTTTTCGTAAATTTTCACTATTTAGTGCTTTAAAATGCAAATTGTAATAAAAACCAGATAATTGCTACATCCATTATGAATCGATTGGTATTCAAACCATCAAAATCCATTCATAACTGGCAGAGCTATTAGCGTTAAAAATCTTTTTCCGGGACGCTTGCATTTTTTGATTTTTGAAATCCTGATAGACGTAGTCCTACATTTCAAAAAAGTAATGAGAGAAAAAAGAAAACCGAGAGAAGAAACGAGGAAAACGGGAAAAAGAGGCTATACGGGATATAGTAGGAGAAAAATGGGACAAAATAGGAATAGGATGAAAAAATAGGACAGAAAAAGAAATAAAGAAAACCACACAAAACAAGGAGTTAAAGAGAAGTAAAGACGAAAAATGATGTAAAAGGAAACCCGAAAAACAAAGGAAAAAAGGAAGCCATAAAACAGAATAAACGTGACAGGAAAAACAAAAAAAAACGAAGCATCTAAAAATATCAAGAAGAAAAAAGACGAAAACTGGAAGCGAAAAACGGATAAAACGAAGAGAAAGTAAGGAAACAGGAAAAAAGCTACAAAAAAATTAATGAAAAACAAGAGGAAAACAGGACTGGAAATAGAATGGAAAAATGGGACCGAACACGAAGAAAAACAGAACAATGAAGCAGAAAACTCGGGACAGAAAAAATAAAACTAGAGAAAAGAAAAACGGAGGGAATAAAGAAAAGTGAAAGCGAAAACCAAGAAAACGGTATAGAAAAGAACCAAAATGGCACAAGAGGTCGAAAAACGGGACTGGAAAGGAGAAAGAAAGGAACAGAAAAGCAGTAAAACGTGTGAAAGAGACGAAGACGAAATATGTTAATCCTAATTTCAAATAAAGCTTCGTATCTACATCCAAATTCATGTCTAATTGAATGTCCGATTTCTCATTCCCTCCAACCCTCTAACAGGTAAGACCATCTGTAGACGGCCTTCGCTTTTGGTGCTCCAAAATTGCATACGAAATTTTTTTTGACAATACGCAAAATGTGTTCAGAATAGATTTCTTGACATTTTGATATTAATATCACAACATTCTGACTATGCATTCAAAAGTTATCAGCTTTCAAAAACAAAAATTTCGAAAATAATTAATGCGCGAATATTCCCTTTTTTACTTTTGGAGAATAAGGATATCTAGAACAAAATGATTGACCTTAAAAGTTTTCTATGAGTATATTTTAATGCTTTATTTCAATTTTGTAATGTATTTGAATTGAAAAAATATCTGGGTAGAGCGTTAGACATGAAAAACGAAAAGAAATTGGACTTTTTGTAACCTTGCGCTCCTCCAGATAATTATTTTTGCATGAAAATCAGAACTCAAGGTTCTTTTGAGTGCACTTTTATGATAAAATAGTCATTAGCTTGATCGCATCGTTTCAACGATGTTGCCCGTTAGAGGGTTAAGCCCAATTTCAATTTTTAATTCCAATTTTGAGTCAAATTTAAACTCTGATTTCAAGTTCAATGTGAATTCTACTTTCAAATGTAAGTCTAAATCTAATCTCAAGTCCAATTAGAGTCCAATTGACGTCCAATTTCAATTCCTGTGGGGTGTTGCTCATAACAAGGGGGAAGCGGCATAACTTCTTGGTACTTTGGCACACACCCCCCTTTGGTAAAGGAATTAGCAAAGGGGGTTGACGAAAGGGAATTATGTTCCTAAGAAGAGGAACACAATATCCAGAACATCTTCATCCTTCTTTACAAAATTTGGTACACATGTTCCTTAACATAAGGGAATCAGCAATCGGGAATTGACAAAAGGTGGGATGGTTCCTCATAAGGGGGGCGGCATAACTCCAGCACGCTTCAACCGTTTTTCATCAAACTTGGCACACATGTTCCTTGACATAAAAGAATCAACGCATGGAAGTTGATAAAAGCGGGGATGGTCCCTAACAAAGGGGTGGGGGTTCAAAAAGTAAAAAACGAGGCTTTATCTCGCTATATAGAAAGTACGGAAAAAACAGATGTACAAGTGGCTGGCGGGCACCAAGGGGGAGCTATCAAAGGGAAAAGATACATTCGAATGAAGAAAACGGGTTTTGTTCCTTGCATTATGAGGACTTTCTTGTACAGTTTCAAGGTCAATTTCTAGTCCAATTTCAACTTTAATTTTAAAACCTAATCAGTCGATATTATTGTGATAAGTAATAATATATTCGCCATCCTACAATTACTCGATTTTACAGACCAAAATATTCTTCTGCAAAGTCGGGTGCCCCACCTTCTGGTTATACTGGGCACGGTAGTGCCAATAACTGAACTGAAGTAGTGAAGTTTTGTACAGAATTTTGACCCACCTTCTGACGGGATGAAATGACACGATCCGAAAGCGTTGACAATATTGTAAATTAGAGCCAATTTACGCAATCGAACAGATTTTCATCCGCTCTAGTGAAGTAAACGTAATTTTCGTTTCACTAGTCGGCATGAGGCGCATTGGCAAAACCGTGAAAAATTTCTAGCCGCTGAGAAGTGAACCTGGCAAAAGGTTAATCGAATTTTCGCCGGACTCGTACAAAAGCAAACCATTGCCAACGGCTGGCTGGCTGGCTAGAGCATCGACGATGTTGATTGGCCCATGGACCACACATGCCAGCCAGCCAGCCAGTGTCATGTGGGACATCATGTTTTTTCAGTCCTGCATGCATGACGGGCTTGTGTCCGCGCGCACTGGACGTAAATATGACAGAGAAAATGACATTAATATTCATTACCACATTCGCCATCGTTCACAGATTTCAGTGCGACCGCCAAATCAATCTTGCGCTGCGCAGCTGGGCGCCAGTCGCATGACACCGGAAGGACAGATTTCTTCCGACGTTCTTACGTCGACTGCATTGGTAAGCGAATTTTCTACTAACTCCAAGGATTGTGAAATATTTGAAATTCAATCCGTAATTTTATCATAGAAGATAAACGACAGCAAATGCTCATGTAATTACTTGATCAGAAGAAATTACGAAAATGAGGTGTAGTAAAGATAAACTTTGGTGCAACTATTTTTATCTTATCTTTAAATGTAGCTTTTATTTTTATTGTTATTTTTCCCACTATGAAAAACGCGTTTCGCATAAGTACAGACACTTTTAATCGTTTGAATCGCTAAACAAGATAAGATGTCAGTTGTTTCCCACGGTTACAACGGCTCTTAGAATAGTGGCATTTGTCACGATAATGTTACAGATTAAATAGTGCGGCACAACCACCGCACCGCCATTGTCGCTGTCAGCTGCGCTGCCAGGAGACGTTGTCTCCATTGAGGTTGGAGTCTTGTGCCACACAGTCGAGGCTGTTGTGAAAACAGTCAGTTATCCGATTGCTTTGTATTTTGTTTTTCCTTTCCCACCCATCTCGTAGTAAATCAAACTGAAATGGATGTCAAAAGAGGGTTTTTATGGTTGGAATTAGTTGAAGTTGAAATTGAAAAAAAAAACTTCAAAAATCCGCATAAAATTGCCAGAAGGTTATTCTCAGTGAATAATCATAGATTCGAACACTGACTGCTAATAAGAAAATCAACTCTCTCTGACTGAGGTGGCGACAATTTGGAGTGTGTTGCACGAGCTGTCAAAAACGAAAACATCGAAGCTGCTGTAGAACACAAATCTGCTGCTCTCACTGGCTGGCAGGCTGGCTGGCTGACGTCATCTCTGGCAACACACTTTACATAACGTGCCGCAATTTTGCAATGGATGAGCACATCAGCAGCATGCTTCTAAAATTAATACCCCGTCATGATTTGCTCAACATAAAGAGCTACCGCGGGATGTTGTTTCTTTTTCTTTTTGCAACGAAAGCCATTTTACGGGATCAACCGATGACTAATCCGAGGGGTAACATGCAAATCGACGAATTTTGCTGCCTATAGAACTTTGTCGTCCCGGAGTTCGGGTTTCAAGAGCTGCAGAAAAAGGAGCAGATTTATTGCGAACATTATAGTCTCTTAATCTCGGTTTCTCGTTCGGATTGATGAGTTCTATCGGATTACTTGCCATGAAAACAAATCCGTTTGGGGACACATTTGCACCAGGAGGAACACGTCACCTAGCTTACCAAGTGATAGTTTATTATTAACGATTCATTATCTCTATAGGAATGTAAAACATGATGGTTTTTCTTTTCTGGAAAATCAATTGGTACAATGAATTCTTTTCATAAGGATTTTGTGTGTGAATTTCACAAATTATATGATTTAGGGTTCCTACGCAACTTTGTCGTATTTTTACGTAATTCGTTACCTCCAATGAGGCCATTTGAAATTATTTTTAAAGTTGTCTTCACCCCCCTTCCAAAATTTGGCCCCTTCCAAATGGCCTTTAAAACCGGAGAACAAAATTAATTTTGTTGAATATGAGTAAATGAGTATAACCTCATGAACTCGAAAACCCAGTGTACGAAGGCTTGCTACTTCTAGCACGAAACAGAAGAGTAGAATTTCAAACAATGAAATGACCAAAATACCCTAGTCCGAAGAAAATTTAAAATGGCCAGTTTTGAGTTGCAGTTGAGTTGCAAAATATCCGCAAACGGATATTCCGGAATGCCCAATTGGGCTCTAAATACATGTAAAAATACATTCAAGAACTCGTCTTGAAAAATCCTGCGATTTGTTATCTCTATTGCCATATGTCAAAAGAAAATTTAAAATGGCCAGCTCCTACAGAACCGATAACGGATATTCCGGATTGCCCAGATGGGGTCAAATTACATCAAACTGGCCATTTTAAATTGAATGGGCTCAAATTACATCAAAATGTCCAGCCAAGAATTCGTCTTGGCCAACTTCGAGTTCCGACAGAACTGAGAGCGGATATTCTGGAATGTCCAAATCGGCTTATAATACACCTGAATGTTCATCCCGAGATCGAGATTGCGCCTTGGAAAATCCCATGGTTCAATAATTTGCAATATGTTAGAAGAAAATTTAAAATGACCGGTTTTGAGTTCCAACAGAACCGATAACGGATATTCCGGAATGTCCAGATGAGCTCAAAATAGATCGAAATATCCACTCGAGATTTCGTGATTTCGTCTTGAAAAATTCTGTGATTTAATCCCCTATTGCCATATGTCGGAAGAAAATTTAAATTGGTCAGTTTTTAGTTCCGACAGAACCGATAACGGATATTCCAAAATATAAAGATGGGTTCAAATTACATCGAACTGGACATTTTACATTTGCTTCAGAACTCAACCATGAAGAATATTTTGAAAGATGATCTTCGATTGATTCCATACGAAAAACAATGGGTGCACGGTTTGCCTGAAAAGCAGAAGGTTTCAAGAGTCGGAAGATCTTGGGAGCTGCTTCACGGACGAAAAAATGTTCCTACTGCAGAATCATCACAACCATCAAAATGATCGGTTATATGCAGCACATCTTTCTGATATTCCTCGGGACAACCTGGCAGTTCAAAGGTCCCAGAATGTTTCAAGGGTGGTGGCATGGGGATGTTTCTCCAAAAATTTCAAGGTCAATTATTGGGCATTGAACGTGGTGTTTAAATCAACGCTAAACCATTTGCTTCCTATCGTCAACAACACTACAAGAATGCACCATACTGTTTCCAACAAGATTCTGCAGCGTCTCACCAGGCGACAACTCACAGGCTTGATATGAGGACAATTTTCCGGATTTGTTTTTCTTCAAAGGAGTGCCTGCCTCTTCGCCTGATTTGATTCCTCGCGACTTCTATGCATGGAATTACATGCTAGGCAAACTAGGGAGCACCGAAAGATTGATTGCGGATACTTTCTCACCCCTTCGAAAGGGTGACATTGTGACAATAACATAAAGTTAAGTTAAATACAAAACAAATGAACAGTAGCGTGAACAAAACACATAAATCCCAAGTAACATTTTGGGTTTTATCACACTCTTATGATGGCATTTAGGACCCAAATTAGTCACGAAGACCTCCATAAGAGCATAGTAAAACTTACATTGTTGCTGGCGATACCATTAGAAAGCAGTTCGTAATGGAGCGACCATGACCATGACCATGACCAAGGGGACCACTAAGGGCAGAGAGTCGGCCGTACACAACACATCATACGAACTATAAATAGAATGTATGGACGAAAACAACCCGGGAAGGTATGAAATACCCAATAATACTACGTGGTTTATGGTAGCCTCTTTATATGGAGAAGCGTTTCTAGGGTTTCCAAATGAAAGGGGGAAATGAAGAAGAGCGATCTGAAGAGATCAAACAAACAAAACTCGCATTTCTGCTTTGGACACGGTGCCTGTTGCAACTCGTGAATAAGGAGGCAGGCAGGATAAAACACATTCCGAGGGAATGGAACCGGTTTGGATAGCATTAAAATGACGAGTTAGCGTTTTTATCATTGCCAGTGTGGACAAACGTACACTTGATGCTTCTAAGGTCTGTACTATTGATAACACCGCAAAATTCACTGAAATGGTCATAGTTTTTTTACAA
Source organism: Sabethes cyaneus (assembly GCF_943734655.1). Lineage (NCBI taxonomy): Eukaryota > Metazoa > Arthropoda > Insecta > Diptera > Culicidae > Sabethes > Sabethes cyaneus. Next base: position 210,793,529 of record NC_071355.1, read on the forward strand.
TGTCAAGGCTGATAGTCAGAGAGGCATGCAAAAAAGTGATTTTTGTGATTAAATGACCAGAAATAGTTTGGGGCGAACCAACTACTGGTATAAAGCCCCATTAAAACAAGCAAATAAATAATAAAAAATAAACAGAAATAGTGACTAAAAATGTCAAAACATATGAAAATAGTGGTTTTATGGTTCAAGAATTACGAGATACCTTTCACCGGTTTCACGGGGCTTAGGGCAGCGTAGCAATGTTGTGCAAAAACAACACAAACAGAAGAGGTTCCATGTTGCTACCTTGAGGAACACCCGAGCAGTTGATAAACTGGGAAGAGAAACAGGAGTCGAGTTGCACAGGTAGAATTCTGCCGCATAAATAGCAGCCGGACCATTTCTTGAAATTTTGAGATACGCTGATTCGCGAAATTATCTGTAATAGTATTCGTCCTGGGTGCCCAGGACATGACATTAAGATAGTCTTCGGAGATAAAAGCAAAGCCTAGGTGCTACATTCCGTTATCGAAACTTGACTTTCTGTTTTTATACGACAGACTTCGCAGCCAGCTGTTAGAGTGCAGGACAATTGCAGGGCCAGTTGCTACGATCCTATTGACTCTAACAGCCTCTCCCAGCCGAGATTCGAACATACGACGACTGGTATATTGGGCCAGCATCATACCTCGAGACCAACTGGGAGGCTAGTCTTCGGAGATACAAATGTATAGGTCGTACGCGAAGCGTTCTTTCGCCTCGTAGCGTGTTGCTCGAGCCAAAGATGCTGATACTGGTAGAGAAAGTCTCCATCCTACCGCAAACTACAATAGTCAGAAGCTAACCAACTTTGATGTAGCCAGAGGAATAGCTAGCTGTAGTATCGATTTTGCATGACGGATCATTCGGAAGCATACCGCGACTACGTTCCGGTTGATGGACAACACTTTTCGGGTGTCGATCCTTCCGGGGATCAAACGTCGACTCGGGCCACTATCTCGTAGTAAGCCAGATTCGCGCCCGGTTGTCCAATGTATTCAAATCGAGACCACCGAGGAAGGTTCAGTGGTTATCAGCGGAAGGAGTTGCTCAGAAAACTTGGAAAGAACCTGAACGAGCAGTGCAGGCTCATTCATGATGCGGTCAGTACTACAGCGCAAGAAGAGTTGGGTACTATTGCTACAGTTACTTTCATTAAGTCGTTCAACGCAGAGTGGCAGTGAGTAACTGACGAGAACAATCGAACTAGAGCTCATATGTTGGCTGCAGCCTGCAGCTGTGACACACCAGAGCAGGGAGAGATACCGAGATGCTAGAGTTGCCGAAAAGAAACTTCCAGCACTGGGATCGCGTTCTTACGAAGGCGGAGAAATGCTTCGAGAGGCGCTTCTCAAAGAGAGAAGCTTCCTTAAACCGATCAACGAAGTCAGGAGTCGGACCGTACAAACTCCTGTTATGTGCACCGATAACCTTATTACCAAAAGCTCGTTGTTGATCAGGCCTTGGAAACAGCATTACGATGTATTGTTGAATGGTGGTGAACAAGATGAAGCCCTTGACAGAAACAGGATAATGATTGAAGATGAACAATAAGCTGTGGATTTACGAACGGATCGGAAGGTCTCATATGCCCTATTTACAAAATAAGGCCATCCATTTGTACCAATCTCAAAGTATTAGCAAAGCAAAGTTTTTACTTTGCTTAACACTTAAAGTCGCTGAGATTGGTTGCGCATACTTGCGCCTTTTTGAAATAAATCACCTTAAAATTGACTATAAAATTATATAAAAACTGTAACAGCTCAAAATCCCATAAGGTTAGAGCTACACTCTCTTCAGCAAAAAGATGTATTTTTACTATATCTTAAATTTTGCTGAACATCAAAACTACGTAGAAACGGAAATAAGCAAGAAAAATAAGAAAACTGATATTAAGGGGGTTTGTTATTGTGTAGCTCAATATCTTTTTTCCCTTAAGGGATAGAAACTTTTTTCCTTCAGCAAATATTCTTTAAATAATGTCCTCTACCACTTTTCCTTAGGCACTGTTTATCTTGGACCTAAACTAAAAAAGTTAATTTCTCTATTCATTGACCCACCCCCTTAATGTAATTTTTTTTATCTAACAAAAAAATAAATTAAAAACCAAGAAACTTTAGCGAAGACACTAATGCGGAAAACTTAATAGTTTCGCCGCAAAAGCTGATGTCCGCCTATTTTTGAAGCCGTCCCGCTGTGCGCCGTACGATTCAATTAAACGAAATGAGCTGTGGCGGAATATACTTCTACATGGTTTTCCAACAAAACTGATTAGACTGATATGTGCTGTTCAACATTGCGTTGGAAGGTGACATTCGGAGGACAGACGTGCAGAGAAGCGGTACCATCATCACGAAATCTCACATATGCAACTAAGGTTTGCGGGCGACATCGATATTATCGGTGTTAACCGCAGCGCTGAGAAAGAGACGTACACCATCTTGAGGAGGAAGCTGCGAGGATAGGGCTTCTCATAAATCCTATCAAAACAATGTAGCTGGTAGAGAGCGTGATACCCAGCTAGCATTTTCATAGGTATAAAAAAAATAAAAATGAGTAATACGTAATAGATATACATGCTAATAAATCGTATTTGATGCGCAAAATTGGCATATTCGTACTATTTTGGAGGCAATATACGTGATTACGAATAATTTTGAGCGTTACGACTATATAAGTATTTATACACGATAATATCCGATTATGCGCGAGTCGCTCCGCACTGCTATACGATTTTGTGCTGAAAAACGTATGTACGTCAGTTATTATCATTATATACGATAGAAAATCAATTTGTTCCCACTTTATACAGCTTTAGTTACGATTTTGAATTCGTTAGGAGATATTTACGATAATTTTCGTACATTGATATACGAGTTGGTTCTAGCTGGGATAGCTCTTCGGGTGTTGGAACTGTGGAGGAGGTAGATGGAGATACTTTTGAAGTGGTCGATGAGTTTACCTTAGTACCTTGGACAACGATGTGAGCCATGGAGTAAATAGGCGGATAGCGGTCACCAACAGGACCTACAGGATTGCGCAGCCAGCTGAGGTCCTGTAGCCTGCAATTCCGTACGGAACACGCGCGCTATAAAATGCTATTTCTCTCGGTGGTACTCTACGGCCACGAAGCGTGAACATTGAAAGAGAACAACCGACGAGTTCCTGGTGTTTTCAAGCGTAAGATCCTGTAATCAATTCTTGACGACATATTAGAAGATGGACTGTGGCGCAGCGTATGAACCACGAAATTTACCAAGTTTACAAAGATGCGAATACTGTGAAGCAATTAAAACATGGCAACATGGTCGTGGGCTGGTCACGTAGTAAGGATGCCGGATGAGAGACCAGCAAAAACAATATTCAGCAGAGAACTCAGCAGAGGTTGTCGACCCTACACCCGTTGGATGGGCGCTGTTAATGAGGATGTTAGAACAGTGGGTTTTAACGGGTGACTGGAGAGCGGGGTTCCCAGGACCAAGAAGCGTGGAGACGATTCCTAAATTCGGCACTGATTCAATAAGTTTTTTTTGTTATATTATAGTCACTTCAACAGCTTGGGTCATTCGTGACTTCTGCGGGGTTGGGATTTGAACCCGGGTCCTCGGCGTGAGAGGCGTGAATGCTAACCACTACGCCGGGACTGACCCCAATTCAATAAGTGGATTGTCGCCGAAAAAGTAGGCTATCTAACACACGGTTACTCGCGCTGTTGAATTTGGTACGACGGCTATAGAGCGCTATATCTCGGTATATCTCGGGATTCTGGCAATAAAAAAAAATACCGTTTTCAGCAAGGTTGATCCGCAAACCGAAATCTTTCAATCAAAGGGCAAAGTGTCATAAGTTTTTAACCAAGTAGCGTAAGCATTCAAGTAAATTCTGTTCTGTTTTAGCATGCATATGAATCGAAATCGGAGCGAGTAACGAAAGGTTAAAACCTCAAAGCGAGCAATTTAAACAATTGGTCTGATTTTCATTCGAATGGGAAATACAGACGATTTATTCTGCCAGATTAATGTATTGCGTGCAGTTCGAAACCATTGTTTGTGCATCTTTTCTCAAACACAAACCATCCAAATCCGTTTAGGATAGAAAAATGTCAATCTATAGGGACATAAGCTTTACTATTTCGAAGCTTGCCTCCCAGCCATAGTTGTGAGAAACATTACCCTTCAGAAATGAAATATATGCAGCGGTTATGCGAATTCAAAGAAACGAGTAAATCCCAATCCGCAAACGTTGAGTGCAAAATAAACTAGAACAACATAAACCGAATAAAGATAGGAATCCACCACAGATAGAAGCGTTGACGACAACTAGAACACAACCGATTTTCTGCTGCGATGCGAGAAAAGCCGGAATGGATTCTTAGTACGTGAATTGCACTGAAAAAATTCTTGTACTAGTGGAGAACAGCAAAATCAACTTTTTATTATTAGTTAAGAGATTGGTTGGGAGTTGATAATTTGAATAAAAATTTAGAAATTCGGTGATTCAATCTTGAATATTGTTAATGAAATTTCTCTAAAATAGTGAAGCTACCTCTCAACACATGTAACATATCATGAATCATAACTGAAAACGTAATAGAATCATCGTTAGGTGATCACTTACTTTCCAGTAGAACATTAATCCTAATCCAGTAAATCACGCCGTACACTTTATGCACCCCAAAGGAACTTATTTCATACAACTCGTTTACTTTTATGATATCTAAATACCGCAACAGGCTCAGTACCGACTGAATAAGTTAACTTTTTACATCACTCAATCCATTTACGATACAGTCAAGCGTAAACCGACCGGAACGGGACGAAAGAACAGTCGACTCAATTGGCCCCTTGTCGGTCGATGATGACGATCCTTCCAGACGAGCAGGAGATGCTATCGCATCGCAGCATTCCTACTCGCGCGGCGGCGATTGCAGGGCGGTGGTTCTAATCATAACCACCACTCTTTCTTCCGCTAGCAGCCAGCGCAGCGCCGACGTCCGACGAGATTAAGATAAATAATAAAAGAGACAAGATTGCAGCAAGCCACAGCAAAAGCCGCGTCGAACTGCGGGGCAATGGGCCGAATCGGCCCGCTTCGTCCGATTCTTGTTCTTATGTTGGGCAACACAGCCCACAGCTGGTCACAAATTGAAATGAATCCGGATGGGCAATTTGGTGATTCCTCATAATCTGACTTCTGTGTCATTATCTGTTCCGAAATTTGTACGGTAAAAAAGTTTCGCTGCTTCGCCTAGGGTTTGCACCCGTTCGCCCGCCCGCCAGCGTGAGCTTCGTCATTGAAATAAATTGAATCCGTTTTACTCGTTACAGTTTATCCAACACTTCCCTCCTTGGGCTTCCGCCCATCCAACAAAGCGGAGCCGGTTTTATATGAAGTTCAGTTTCCGCGAAATAAGCATAAATTGGACCTATGAAAATAACGACAAGATTTTGATCAATAATTTCTCGGTTGTTGGTCGCTTTGGCTCTTTGCTGTTTGCCGACGAAGAAAATCTGAACTGTAATTGCGCTGAAGTAAAAGCAATCAGGTCTCTTTTTGAATGGAGGAAAATATAAAATTAATTCAATTATTTCCATTCCATAAAGTAGTTTCCCCGTAAGTTCGCCGCCAGGTAACAGCCAACCGAAATCATTAAGATGGATGCTAAGGTGGAAAACTCATCATATAAAAGTTATTTGGGTGCCGGATTTAACTACTGGAAAAGCTGGATTAAACTATAAAGCCCACATTAAAAACTGTCGTCACTCGATCCAGCAGTCCCAGGTTATAAACCAAAAACTGTCAGGAACTCCCTACAGTTGGGTCGAACGAAACGTGTGATGTACGACTCTGGGGTCACGGTTGAAAAGATACTTCGAAAAAGCGATTGCATAACACGTCCAAACCAAACAATTACCAAAGCCAATAACTCACGTTCGTAAAACTTTTGAATTTCCAATTAAAGACAACGCTAGCGATGTGCTCCCACCCCCTTAAATGTGCCGTTTTTCGCCGTCGATATTCGCATGGTGACGCGAACAATCGACGACGGTTGACCAACCGAACCAACGGCGACGGTACCGTTCACTTTCCGGCCTCCGGTTGACTGCATTTGATTTATGTTGATGTGATGTATGTAGGGGAATTGTGTATAACGTGCCCCCCCTGGCCAATGTGCCCCCCCATCGGTTTCCGCTAAACAAGCGAAATCAAAATGCAAAACCACCCAGAAACCATAGTATTTGATGGAACTAGCCTACTTTGCAAGTATGACAGTTGTCACATGCTGTAAAAACTAAACAAAAATAAATTTGTTTTTGAGCAGCTTCCGATGTAACTTTTGGCGTCATTTCCATAAGCTATTTTCTTGTCAAAATCTGTAAATAACCGGTTGTTGCGATTCGATTGCGTAAAGTGAACTTCAAGAAGACATCCCTGCAAAAAATAACGGTATGAAACGCTTGATTTGCTTTAGCATTTAATATTTTTTCTAATAAGTAAAAGCAGGCCAATATGCCCCACTTGCGGTGGTGCAATTTGCCCCCCTTGCAAATGTGGCTATAAACATAGGTAAACAGATCTAAGTTGAAGCCAACTGCCATTTTTTAATTCAATTAGTATTGTAGAGCAACCGTGGTGGGAATAATTTATTACCAACGTCCAAATTCTAGGTAATTCAACTACCCGGTACAAAACGCCACAGCTGCAGTATAATGTGCCCCATGCAGAAAAGAAAAAGTGCACCAGAAGGTGGAAACTAGGTTTATTTTACATAAAATAACGATATTTTGCAAAACAAAGGAAATAGTTTTACTTTCTACAAAATAGAGCTGGTCTGTCACTGGTAGAAATACTCAAATTACCGCATTGGGCATATTATACCGCATGTGGGGCATTTTACCCCGCGCAGACGAGAAACACAACATTTAGGTGCTTTTATTAAATAATTCCTAGCATGTTTATTCCACAATACTAAATGAAATAAACAATTGCAATTGGTTGTCAGCTTAAATACCAACATATACACGTAGTTGTAACGTTAATTTGGGGAAGTATAACGGAGATATATCCATTTATTCTTAGGGGGGGCACATTATACACATTTCCCCTACGTTAGTGATCCGCCCCCGTGTACGTAAACGGTAGCCGGACGAACTAAGTTATGATAATTTTGATTTAAATTGAAAATTGTTGTTATCTAATGTTCCGGGAGTTTCTCACGCGTACAACCAGTGGAAGGCACTTGTGACTAAAAATTGATCTTCAAGCATCTTCGTACAGTTTTCGTGCTGCATGCACCAGAATTTGCCATTTTAAGAAATAATGTGCAATCACTGCAAAAGCTCAGTGTCCTGATTTCATTCGTTTCGTTTACTATGGAAAAATGACGCTACCCCGTGAATGAAACGATTTTATCCGCACACCTGTGATGGAGTCTCTTGTACTCTACCGCCGTAGATGCCGCCTTTTAATCGCCGCAAGTTAGTACCAATAAAAGAGTAAATAAAACCAGAAAAGTGTTTTCATCATGATTTCCTCAATTTCCACAGCATCTATCAAACCGGAGCAATCGTCACGGTGTTGGGTTTCCATTCCGCTCTGTCAAGCTCACCAAGAATGGTACATTTCGACGATAAAATGTGCCATCCTACTACATTCTCGACTCGATCAAGAAGCTGAACATTCCAAGTGTTTTATTAAATCGCGGATATTAGAAGATGCTACGTACGTGTTCGTATTTTTTATCGCTTTTGACAAATTTCCAGAGTCAGTATCGTAAATTGCATGAAAACGTAATTTGAAATTCCAAATCTACAGCTGTTACTTACAATGCAATTCACTTCGTAAAAAAATAGATAAAGCTCAACAAAGTTTTTTCTACAAATCAACAATGTCCCCATACTGTTGTTTAACAGACAAAACTCCACTCATAAACAATTATAATTTGGCATTCACACAAATGAATAAACAAATTCAAAAAAACAAACCTGTCTCTCTTCCCTGGTTTCCTCAGTACAGACCCCAATAAAAATGAATAACGACACTCTCATCCGGGATGCCAAATGAATGTCGGTACGCATAAAAGTGCGCATTCATGTGACGTTGCTCTCGTTCGTTCCGATTCTCTTCTTAAGCGAACAATGGTCCACTTCGGATGCTGCAGCCTGCTGCACCGCACCAGAGTGGGGGTGCACAGGTAGGGTGTGACGGGAGTCATAACTTTTAAAATTGCAACCAACACAAGCTCGGGCAAATGGATTGTTTGCACTCAGAAGCGGCAACAGTTCATAGCAAACAGTAAAGGTGACAATGTTTATTATGTATGGCATACTTACAGCACTATACAGCAAACTTTCGCGATCTTATGGAAAAAATATTATAGCTCAGAAAAAATAGCTCAATAACCCACTTTCAGTATCCTGCACAATCCAGAAGTGGCAATTTAAAATAATTAAAACAGTAGTTCATTTCCTATAATTTATTAATACTTGTGATAAAAGGTTTAATTACCTAACTTTTTTACCGTTTTAATGTTTTACTGTTATATTGTTTTATTGTTATATTGTTTCGCTGTTTTACTACGTTACTCTTTACTGTTGTATTATTTTACTGTTTTTTTCTATTTTAGTATTTTACTGTGTTTACTGTTCTTAATGTTTTTTCTGTTTTACTGACTTACCGCTTTACTGTTTTGCTGCTTTATTGTTTTACGTTTTACTGTTACATTGTTTTACTATTCTACAGTTTCACTGTTTTACTGTTTCACTGCCTTTACTATTTTACTGTTTTTCTGTCATACTATTCTACGGCTTTAACATTTTACCGTCTTACTGTTTTAGTGTTCTATTATTTTATTGTTTTACTGTTTTACTATTTTACAGTTTCTTTGCTTCAATGATTTCACTATTTTTACTATTTTACTGTTGTACTTTATTACTGTTTTAGCGTTTTACTGTTTTGATGTTCTACTGGATGGTTGTTCTACTGTACAGCTGTTTTATTGTTTTACTGTTTTGCTGGTAATATTAAGCATTGAAAATTCAAAACACGTGGTATCAACGCAAAAGACGGTTTAAACAATTTCAACCCAAATACAACACAGGACACAGCACAGAACTTAGAATTGAAACAAAATTAGGATAAACCATTGAGTCGCCAATAGTCACCATCCTTTGTTATATCTGAGTAAACTTTTTGTATGAGGTTGATTGTCTGTGGGCTTTACAGTTAAAGAAATCGAAAAATCAGTGTGAGAAGTGTTAAAGCTTCTAGCACGAAACAGAAGTGGAAGTTCAAACAATGAAACAGTGCAAGCACCATGTTCAAAACAGTGCCTAATTCTGAACAGTTGAAATTTTTTCTTAACTATTGACAGAACTCTAGCTATTTGAACCATTTTAATAATATGAAATCATCAGCTGTAGTGATTAAATTGATTAAATAGCTAGAATTTTGTCAATATTTATGAAAAATTTGCAACCGTTCGGAATTAGGCACTGTTTTGAATATGGTGCTTGCACGGTACCATGATCGAAAAGTGGTAAAAAAATATTGTTTCGATTTTGATTCTCTTTTGGTGGGGTTTCACATTGAAAAACTAACGCATATTTGAAAAACAAAAATAAATTTGGTCGGCGCGGTTTTTTCTAAAATTTCAGAATATATGATTTGGTTTTAATCACCGTGCACTTATGTGAATTTATTCAAATTGATCACGATCGGTGAAATATCAAAACTCATTTGATTACGTTTCGGCCTACTGTCTTTTATTCAGCCATTATCAGATAGTATTTCACCGATCGTGATCAATTTGAATACATTCACAATTTCAGAATTTACGTATTCAGAAAGCTCGTGTGAAAGCTTAGAAATTTTTCGTGATTTCTCTTAGAAAAATTTTCGCATTTACGGGTTTCTAATTTAAATTTCGAAGTTTAGGCGAGTTTTAGAATTTGCGTGTCTTTTTGCGTAAAATTCAAAATGTATGCAGTTTTCAAACGAAGTTCAGAATTAGCATAATTTTCCTACCCAAAGCTTCGGAATTTACACATTGTGATTCTCTCAGTTTACACTCAATAAACACTAGCAGTTGGCTAGACAACTTTGGCAGAAATTTATATTAGGACTAGCTGTAGCCTGCATGCGTCGTGTCGCAACTAATTGAAAGCGAATCGGAGGTACCCATCGAGATTTTCTATAATTTTGGTGGAAAAAACACTTTGTTGATGTAATAATCTAGATTCACCATAACGGAGATAATCGGAATGTATGACCAAAACGCCTGAATGATACCTCTAACGCTATGCAACTCTAAGAGATGCAACTACGTTACAGACGCTTGTCTTGGATGCAATCTGTTACTAACTAGATAACCCCGCAGAATTCGAGTTGCCACAAATTGAATTGTGCTGTACATAAATTGTAAATCTCGGATGACCTTTGACACGATCTCGAGTTTTGCCAGTTTCTTAAGAGTTCAACCTTAGATGATTCATTTTGGCAGTTACGTAACTATGAAACAATCGGTATTTTAATACACAAATTTTCGATTTTTCCGCACAGTAAAGTAGAAAACAACTCCCCCCATTTGCTACGTCAGATAAAATAAAACATTTAAATATTCACCGTGATTGTATAACATTTCGCCGAATACCATCTCTTAGAAAACCAATTCCCGGTTGACCATAACGCGGAATATAGTGTTTCGTGGAAAGTATCATTGCGCGGGTGTGATCTCTTCCTTAGTCGCTGTCGCTCGTTTGGACCCGTTCGGAAAGTAATATAGTAATGACCCGATTTTGTCACCCCCATGATGAATTTAGGGGTGACAAAAACGGGACAGTGACAAAATCGGGTATTTTTTCAATTTTTATTTTTTTGCGAATAACTTTGAACAAACTATACATATTCCATTCTGATCACTTTTAGTGCATTTCGCATTCCCTTCTACCTCTCTGTGGACATTGGTCACCTTTTGACAGCACAGCTCCCGAAGGTATCAAAACACGCGTTTTTTAATTGCGCCGAAATGGTTGCTAATACTGGTTAACTTTGTTCAGAGAAATTTCTCAGCGTGAAAAACTCTCTCTCCTATAGTATGAACGATTCTTTGATTAATCCCCCTAAAAGTAAGATAGAAAATTTAATTTTTAACCCTTTATAAGGCCGTGGCAATTATATTGCCACCAACGAAAAATATGTGTTTTGCGTCTATAATGACATCAATATAATTATAGAAGCAAAATAAAAAATTTGTTGGTGGCAATATATTTGCCACTGCCTTATAAAGGATTAAGCAGTAAAAGATAGAGTAAAACAATGTTCTATAAATTTTTTGAGAAGATTATAATGAAGAACTTTGCCAAAGAAAATAACCTTCTAGCTATTATAGTTGTGGAGATAAGAAACAACTTTTGTGGAAGCTCCACGATAATCAACTTTTTGAACACAGTTCTTTCTACAGTGTTTTAACACATTTGACATGTTTGATAATGATTTTCAAACAGTCAAATTTTATACTTTTCTAGAATATAGTAACTTGTTATCGTCAATATTTGAGAAGAAAATTCGAATTTTCTTGTAAAAATCATGCAACTTTCAATAATAATGACTCCCAAACATACCAAAACGTGCAAGCCATTCATTACCCATGTGAAAGTACAACAAAAATACTATGGAATTCTAAACAAATCGGAATCAGTTCAAGGTGTACAAGTTTCAGTGTATTTGAAACTTCTTCATCATCACTATCGCTGTTACTGTGCTTGTCATCTGTACTGACCGATTGCGTGTTTTGATACCTTCGGAACCACTGTGCACGCTAGTGTTGAATCGCAAAAACGCGATCATTAACTAAAAACAGAGTAATTTTTGAGGATGGTATCTTCGGACAAGTTTATTAATAAAATACAGCGTATATTATAATTACTTCTCCAACGATATCACCCATAAAAATTACCCATTTTTGTGTAAAAAAGACATGAGTATATTCCGCTTTCTTCCGAAATTTAACCCTCCGATTTTTTGTTCGACAGACTACGTAGCCAACTGTTAGCACAGGACAATTACGTACTACGATCCTTGTGACTAACAGTCTTTCCCAGCCAAGATTCGAATAAGCGATGACTAGCTTGTCAGACCCATGTCGTACGTCGAGGGTAGCCTCTCAGTTACATGCTCCATATATTTTTATTATGCACTAGCTGACCCGACAAACTACGCATTACCATAAATTAAACTGTGTTGTACATAAACTCGAATGATCTTTGTCACAATCTCGAGTTTTGCAAGTTTCTGAGAAGTTCAACCTTAGATGATTTATTTTGGCAGTTACGTAACGTAACTATGAAAGCATCCCAGGTAACCAATAAGCATCACCAATGCTATTCAAATGCTAGCCAATAGGCATTTAAGTCGCCTTAAATGCTACTTAAATGCTATTTTGGCCAAATATACAGCTACTTTACTGTACTTATAGTACTTTCTTATAGTGCTGACAATGCTAATTTGCTGCTAATTACCGACACGAAGAATTTGAATAGAATATTGGATGCCAATTTACAACACCTATGCAGTCAAAAAGCTAATATATAACAACGTGCAGTATAAAATGCCAGATATACTGATTTGCTGCTTATGTTAATGCTTATTGGTTACCTGGGATGCGTAGTTTAATACACAAATTTGCAATTTTCCCTCACAGTAAAGTAGAAAACAACTCCCCTCATTGCTTAGCCAGAAAGCGGATAGCAATATTCGCCGTGATTGTACAACATTTCGACGAATACCATTTCACGAAAAACCTTAAGCGGAATGTAAAAAGCAAAGCCTGGGTGCTAATTCCGTCATCGAAATTTGACCTTCTGTTTTTTATGACAGAATTCGCAACCAGCTGTTAGCTTAGAATACAGGACAGAGCGGGGTCAGTGCTACGATCCTATTGACTCGAACAGCCTCTCCCAGCCAAGATTCGAACATACGACGACTGACTTATTAGACCAGCGTCTTACCTCGAGCCCAACTGGGAGGCCAAACTGGAAAGCGGAATGTACCATTTCACGGAAAACTTTTTCGTGGAAAGTACCATTTCGCCGGAGTGATCCTCTCTATACTCGCTCGTACGGAGCCAACTGAAGGGAAGTAATAAAGGTCAGTAGACCTAGGAAAACAAATAAACCTAGACAGTAGTGATTTCTGCAGGGGTTCCTCCGAAAATCCCCACTTGCCAAATTTGGTTCCATTTGCTTGATTAGTTCTGGAGATAAAAAGAAATTTGTATTTTATTTGTATGGAATCCTCCCCCTCTTAATAAGGAAGGGAATCATAATTCCCTTTCTAAATAGGGGAGGGGTCCCAATTCATCATAGAAAAATTTCTTGTCTCCAAAAACATCCACAAGCCAAATTTGGTTCCAATTGCTTGATTAGTTATCTAGTTATGCAGAAATTTGTGTTTCATTTGTATGGGAGCCCCCCCTCTTAGGGGGGAGGGGTCTCTAACTTTCATAAGAACCTTCCCCGGCACCAAAAACCCCTACATGCAAATTTTCGCGGGAATCGACTTAGTAGTTTTCGATTCTATAAGGAACATACCGACAGGCAGACAGAAATTCATTTTTATAGGTAGGGGAATGTCGCTGGTTATGAAACTGGTTTTGTTTTTCGGTCATAGCTTTTGAACGGATTATTTAATTCCAAATCTTTATAAAGCATTTGTAAGACTGAAAACTTACGTATGTTTTTGCTACAGACAGCATATATTTTTTACTTGAAACAAAAAAGTTATAGCGAAATTGGGAGAGAAACACTTCAAAAAAGCCATAAAAGAAAATAAAAATAGAGAAGAAAATAAAGAAAAATGAAATGAAAATAAAATATTACATTCATTTATTAACGGAAAACACCTTAAATGCAAAGTAATTTATCAGTTTCTTAATTTAATCATTTAAATCTAAATTGTAATCAATGTATGTAAAAACAGGAAGTTTGAGATCTCAAATATGCGGATTTGGCTCTCATGTGCCTAAAAAGTGTGTTGAAAATGTTTGTGATCATTAAAGTTAATTAAATAATCGTTTTTCTGAATTTTTCATAACCGGTGGACTTCACTGTTTCACAACCGCGAACGACGAGTTTGTAAAAAATTATTTGATATTTTTTGAGTAAATTATTTCACTTAAAATTTATCTGTGTAATGAAATAGAGGTCCAAAACCAAGGTTATATGCATTTTACTGCCTTTTCCTATTTATTCGATAGACAAAAATATCAATCCCAAAATATTCTAAAAAACTTTTTCGGGCATGTTTTTCGAACACATTTACTACAAAACATTCTAAAAGCTGTATCTTGATTGTTGTTTGCTCAAAAGGTAGAGTACAATGAGACGAGTCGTTAATAGTAATTTGGTAGTGCTAGTTTAATAAACACGTCAAAAACGATGGGTATTTTACAATCGGAGCCGTTTCACAACAGGGGACAATCCCCTATAGATTTTTATAGGTATACAAAATCGGGTCAAAAACGTTATAAAATCGGGGGTGACAAAATCGGGGAGTGATAAAATCGGGGAGTGACAAAATCGGGTTTCGGGCCCACAACAAATCCTACCCCGGATGACAAAATGTTCAAGAGGTGCTCGCTGCAGTTGTAGTTTAGGTGGCACATGGACTAATCTGGGAGCGAGCTGAGATTTTTCCCACGAAAATATGGCGTCCTGTCAGGAACCTGGTTTTCGTTACAGATGGAATAATGCACTTGTAGTATTAGATGCTACAGAGTCAAATAGAGCCCGGTGTTTGCGATGCTTCAATTGAAAGCAAAGCATCTGAAGATCCCGTTCGCTTAAAATATAAAAATTTGGCGGTGTTTTGTAATTATTTTAAAGGCGCTAAATCCGTTCCATGAGATTTTCACTGCAACTGTGCTAATATATTATTTTACTAAAATTTTATTGCTTTTGCGGTGAATCGTATTTTTTATCATCACTGCAGTTCTACTGCGGAGATAAATACTTTCGCTTGGTACCTACTCTACAACGCCATCGCAAAAAATTGGAATTTCACCACCGCACTTTGTCACTACTAGCATCATTAATGCTCCTTGTGCAGATATAAATTTCTCTCTATTCAGTATTGTAACTATCTGCTGGACAGGAAGGAAGTAGTACATTCTGTCGCAAAAAAAGCTTAAACCAGAGACAAAATTGGATTATGTAAATTTGATGATTGCGGGCTTGATATGATTGCCAGGAGAGTCGTTAAATTTAATCACAATAATGATTGGTTCGTACATACGACGAATGGCACCGACTTTAGAGTATGTAAATAGAGTGTGTTACTGCATGAATGCGTCACAACTCCCTGCGCGAAAAACGATGAACATTTGAAGCGGAACGCCGACCACTAAAAAAATAAGTAGTAAATTTATTTTGGTCACGTCCAGCGCGCGGCATCGGTGTCTCCAATCCCGCGCCGCGCTTCACCGTATCAGCTGATCTGGGAACGAGCGAAAAAGAGAGAAAGAGACCGGCCAAGTGAGGAGTGATGAACAACCGTCAAAGTTGTGTTTTTCCAACGAAATTCAGCGACGCGCGAACCCTGCCGCGGTGTTGCTCAACGACGATGACATGTGCAGATTATGCAATAATCGACATTATGCTCCACTGCAGATTGTACAATGTTAGTTCACGTTTCAAACTGTCAATATTGTGGTGGTGCAGCTCGCCTGCTCTAGTTGGATGCCAACCGAGCGGCGAGAGCACAACAAATTAAGATATGTCTGTATTTTCTTAGCACGTCACGCTGCTGTTGAGGAAAATAAAACAATCCTGCCGCCGCTGTCGTTGCCAGGAGGTGGTATGACCGCACACGTACCGAAATCGCGGTTTCCGAGTTTGATGAGTGTAAGGCGGCGAGCGGCCGATATCGAATTTCTTCCATTTTGGTGGCGGTAGATACACAATAATCTGTTTAGGACTTGACAGACACTTCCATTTATACTTCGACAGTTATCGGAATCGATAAACCGACACGTAGAACTTTTCTCCTTTATTGCATTGCATTTATTGACTATAAAAATACGGATTGAAATAGCCGAATTCGATGAATTCGAATAAAACAGACAGTAAAAAGTTAATCGACCTGGTGATAGCAGCCCGAATTTCAGTTTAACTTAAAATGTTCAGCACAGCTTTTTCGCACATCGTAAACGAATATGTGAAACCGTTTTGATGAATGGTTTACATGTTGTATTTTATGGAAAACAAAGTAAACACAAAAAACCATTTAGAATCAATAACACTGCGAGCATGGTAAAAATTCTAATATAATGGCCTTCCCAATTGTTATTTTCCGTTTATTTTAATACAAATATTTTTACTTGTTGCGATTTTAATGTCATGAAAATGTACAATCCCAATACATTCCGACATACTCCCGGCCCTCAACTGGCCTCGACTCAACACAGAAAAGAACACAGCGAAGAAAACGCACTGCTCGCAAGCAAACCGACAATTTTCCATTCGCAATTCAACGCAAACAGATAGCTAGTAACCACGGGCTAAAGATTGCCAGTTGAGATTCGACAAGCCGGACAAGCTGCATTAACCACAAAACAAAACAGCACAAAAAATCCTCAAAAGACGTGATCCACAAGAAACAGGTCCCTCCCGGCTTGACGGTTGTTGGTTTGGTAGGTAGGTACGGGAGAATATATGAAATGAAAATTCCCGTTATAGCGAGAGGCAAAACTGCGTTTGAGCGCTCCTAAATACCACCTTTGTCTTGGTTATGATATATGCTCCGGAGGATAGATCAGAGCAGTAGGTAGGTACCTACACCCAAACGAAACGGCGAACATCGCTTCGCAACGACGCACGAGCTGCGCTAAAAACACTTCCAGCGAACCTGTTTCTTCTGAGAAGTACCAACAAAGATTCTGCTAGAGCTGTAACTATGCTTTGACTGGGTGCGGATTTTTATGCCTTTCAGAGGAATTTTTCCTCAAAGTTCGATTCAATTGAATTCTGTGCGTTTCCCCTGAGCTCGTTTGTTGCTAAGTCTAGAGGCCTCGAAAAAAAATCCAAAATTTTAGTTGTCACCCGTTATTTCTTCTCAGAAAGTTTTATGTTGTAGTTTTTTGCATTTAACGCTTAGGATGCCTCTTGCTGAGTTGGGGTTGTTCACAAAACGCCAGTTTTGTCAACGTTTCGTTCTATAACAATCATAACTGAGGTATTTAGTAATAATATTTCAAATTTTTGATCTCTAAAATCTACACATATAAAAATGGATTTCTGTCTGTCTGTCCCTATGTTCCTTATTGAATCGAAAACTACTGAACCGATCGGCGTGAAAATTTGCATGTAGGGGTTTTTGGTGCCAGTGAAGGTTAGAGATCCCTCCTCCCACTAAGAGCGGGGTCTCCCATACAAATCTATACATATAAAAATGCATTCCTGTCTGTCTGCCCGAATGTTCCTTATAGAATCGAAAACTACTAAACCGATCGGCGTGAAAATTTGCATATAGGGGTTTTTGGGGCCAGGGAAGGTTCTTATGATGGTTAGAGACCCCTCCTCTCACTAAGAGAGGGGGATCCCATACAAATGAAACACAAATTTCTGCATAACTCGAGAATTAATCGAGCAAATGGAACAAAATTTTATATGTGAGTGTTTTTGGAGACAAGAAATTTTTCTCTGGTGATTTGTGACCCCTCCCCACTTTAGGCAGGGGGGGCTCCTATACAAATGAAATACAAATTTCCTCATAAATCGAAAACTAATTAATCAAATGGAACCATATTTAGCATGTGGGAGTTTTTGGAGGCATGAATTTTTTTAATGATGCATTGAGACCCCTTACCTTTTTAGGAGGGGGGGGGGGCTCCCATATAAATGAAATACAAATTTCCTCATAACTCGAGAACTAATCAGGCAAATGGAACAAAATATGACATGTGGGTGTTTTTGGAGACAAGAATGTTTTCTATGGTGAATTGAAACCTCTCCCCGCTTCAGGAGGGGGGAGGGCTCCTATACAAATGAAATACAAATTTCCTCATAACTCGAGAACTAATTAATCAAATGGAATCATATTTGGCATGTGGGTGTTTTTGGAGGCATGAATTTTTTCAATGATGAATTAGGACCTCTCTCCCTTTTTAGGAGGGGGGCTCCCATACAAATGAAATACAAATTTTCTCATAACTTGAAAAGTAATCAAGCAAATGGAACCAAATTTGGCATGTAAGGGGTTTTGGAGGCAGGAATTTTTTTAATAATGGTTTGAGACCGCTGCGGGAGGCAGCCCCCCGTAGAGATCACCTCTATCTAGGTTTATTTATTTTCCTAGATCTACTGACCTCTATTACTTTCCTTCAGTTGGGTCACCCCTGCGAAATGGTACTTTCTACGAAAATATATTCCGTGAAATGGTAGGGTATGTTGCTACATCGTCGTAATTACCTATTTCCGTCCTATCCAACACAAATTATTAAAAATATCAGCATTTTTATGACACAGAATGCAAAACTAGTTATTCTCTAATATTTTAGTTTGTTGTCTATCATACGCGATCAATCAAAGTGAGCTGAGATCCATTTAAATGCTTTTTATCATTAAAGAAGTCCTACCAGCCAAATTTCCTACGTTTTTTCGTGCGACGAAGAAGACAATGTCGACTAATCGTTTTAATTTCCGTCATTCATAAATAAAAATAGGTCACGCAGGGCATTGTCGATCAGGAAAACTTGCCTGACCTGCAGAAATTTTGCAGAATAATATTTGTCATGCCATCCTACACAAATACATGCGCGTTAGCTTCGTAAACGTTGTTGTGATTTTTAGTTCGAACGATGAAAAATTTTGATGGACGGATTTTAAAACGGTACGACGAATTTTAGAAATGAAGTCAGTTGCGTAATGTCAATAATATGCTTTAATAGTCGCTTTTCAGTGATTTCAAACTTCACGGATCGGAAGGTAAGTGTAATTTAGTCAAATCAGCACAAGAACTTTTGGAGTATTCATTAAATCCATCCAACGAATGATGAAAATTAGAATGGCTTTACTTAGTACGACGGGAATTAGAAAAAAACCCTACTTCCCGCGTAAGGTTTTTCGCGAAAGGGCATTCTGCGAAACTCTATATTCCGCGTTATAGTCAACCGAGAATTGGTGTTCTGCTAAATGCAATGGTATTCGGCGAAATGCTTTGTAATGATGGCGAATATTTAAATGCTATCCGCTTTATTTTATCAGGCTAAGCAATGGGGGGAGTTGTTTTCTGCTTTATTGTGAGCAAAATTTGTACATTAAAACACCCATGAACTCCCCAGAAACTTGCAAAACTAGAGACAAAGGTCATCCGAGATTCACGATTTATGTACAACACAGTTTAATTTGTGGCAATACGAAGTTTGTCGGGTCAGCTAGTATACATATAAAAATGACCAGCATTGTGTTAAATAACGAGCAATTATTCTGCATTATTTTACATACCATCTTGAAGGTGGCAGTCATTTGAGTAACCTTCCCGAAGACCGCAACTTTCGAGATAGTCAGCGAGATACAGCCTATATAAGAGTATTACGCCACGTAGTGAGACAATTCTGCATTAATATAATCCAATGAAAACTCGTTGATGTACTGAACAACTTTGTCGAAGACACCAACCTTCTATACGGTCAGGATCACGACTTATTCCATGTTGGAACCAATTAAGTCAATTCCCATATGCTACGTAGACTCCAATAAGGGCGTTCGACCGCGTTAATGGAATCACTCGAGACCGTCCTTATTGGAAACGTCCTTATTCGAAACCGCGTTATTCGGGGAACTGCTGTATAGTGAAGCGAAGTCTTCTACTTCCGACGTTTCGATTTATATTTAATCTTTCTTAAGGATTGGCATTATACAAATCGAAACATCGGAAGTACAAGGTAAATATTCGTTTTAATAAGTGGTTTAACTGCTAAGCTAAAAAACAACTCTGAAAAGCTAGTCAGTTGGAAGCTCTAAACACCACCAATTACTTACATATTTTTCAACAGAGTTGCTTTTCAGAATTGTTAAAAAAAATAAAGTTGTGAGAAAGCAATGGAGACGCATGGGGTTTTATTTTTACCTGCTATAAAACTGATATTCTTGGCTAAGACGGAAACAGGAACCGGAGCTATGCATTTGTTTCCTAGAAAGAGTTCTTGTCTTAAATGCATTCTCGTTGATCTTTTACAAATTTAATTAAAAACTCCACATTTCTGAATATTTGAAATTATGTCAAAATTTCTCATCGTTTAAGAGAATGCAAAATATGGGCCATTTAACGCAATGACACCATGAAAACGCAAAAAAAACGAACATTTTCAGTAGATAAAATTTAACAAAATGACAAAAATGTAATGGAGACGCCTGATATTTTGTGACTTGCTATGAAACGAATATTTCTGGCAAAGAAGTCCATTAAAATACCATTCATATGCTGCGTCCTGCGTCAATGCAATGCTATCGATCCAGTGGTTCGAATGTTATGATTTTTCAAAATTAAATACGGCGCGAGTCAGTGCTGCAAAGCCCGCACTTGTGTGGTTTAAGTTTCTCACACGCATGTACTCGTTCCAACAAACAGACTGGCATGAGCATTTGTTTTGGATTTACTTTCTTTTTTTTCACACCATTCAACTAGTTTTTTCGAATGTTTATTTAGGTATGAGCCACAGTTGTCGCTCCCGCTCGTTATTGCAATCTGAGCAGTTGATACCGATCATTCGCAAGGCTCTGCCACTCTTACCCACATACGTAAACGAGGGTGTAGCTCACGAGTTGTCACCCTTGTGAGCGGGTTGTGCAGAAAGACACTACGAGGCTGTTCACTCGTGAATATTTAGGTGGCCAAAGGTATGCATTATTTCTGATATTTGTTGATTATTTTCGGTGAACTGATGACTACGTTCAAATCCTTTTTTACACGTGAAGTTTCAGTCTACTATTTTTCGACTATAAGTCAGACTTAGACTTATAAGTCAGATGAACTGTAAAACAAACAAATAAACTATCATAGGACGTTAAGTAAACGGCATTTGCAACATTGCAGAGAGTCTGAATCTGGGACGAGACATGTCAACTCGTAGCAGATTTTTAAACCATTTTAGACCAGCCGCTGATTGGCCAAATTGGACTGATTCGCATGGACGCATGAAAAACCACAAAAAGAACACTCAGCAGTGTTGTCAAGAACAACATATTCATAACTTTTGGTAAAACTGCAAGGCAACGTGTGAAAAGTATCGAAGGTTTGCTGAAAAAAAAGACAAAGAAGCCAGTTGTCACGACTCAGGTCTGAAAAAAAATCGAAGCCTTTTTTTCGACAGCACTCTTTTCTGTAAAATAAAAAAACAATATATTTTTTTGATTTTGACATGAAATATTTTGAAATGAAGTTTTTAATGCAATTCGTCTTAGTATTATGTAGGCTATGATATGGGGAAGGCAAATGGGGAGCGTCCGATATAGCTCTACCTAACCCAAGCCCCTACCTAGCGCCTCCACGTGGCCATACCCGGTAATGCTCTATTAAGTAGCCAAGCTAGGAGGAGCGATGCTGGGTGGTTCCCGGTTGCCTGTTTTGGGCAGACGACGGAGCCACGCGGGCTTGCTAATTCGCGTTGACAGCATTAAACGATCTCTTGCACACTCATAGTAATTCCCATATGTGAGTGTGGGTGAAAATCTGCCAAAATGTTTCGATCTCTTGCGCTCTTTAACAAATTCCTATTCTATTTCACCCCTACAATAAACTTTTGGAGGTGGCAGCAGGTTACGTTTTGTCAACGCGAATAGATAAGCATAATATAAGTTATTTTAATTATTTTTTTCGTTATAGCTTATGAAGCAACTCCTGCTATATAGTGAAAACTTTGGCCAAAATGAGTTTTAATACTGCACAAGGATGCCAGAAGAAAAAATTAAATAAATTATTAGAAGCACTTATGGAAAATCAAAGTACGCAAGTACGCAACTCTACTTCATGCGAAGGACTGCTGGTGAGATTGTTCCATTTTTGCCTATATATACATCTTATTATCATATTAGTAATAGCATTATTATTAATATCATAAATGTGGAAGGCTGGATGATGGAGAGGATTGCCAAACTGAATCCTTAAGGTCTGAAGCAAGTATGGCACTTCTCAATTCTCATAAACAAATCATCACGTGGGTTAAAGTTAGTACAGCGAAATTGATTATTACATGGAAGGTTTCTAATGGTGGAAAGCGATTCTAATCACCCCGGAATGCGCCCAAGTGCCTCTGCTTGTGGGTCCGCCCAATCGCTTTTGGCCCTTCTGTAACAGCATTAGGGTGAAATTCATTTGATAATCAAATTTGGATCTACTGTAATTTTACCTACATACACTGGCAAGTCCTTGAAGTGATGGTGGCTTTCCCCTACTACTATTACTACTTCAAGTTCGCCTTAGTATTGTTTCATTTCATATTCAGTTTCTTTGCACCTTCATCTCATCATTTTGATCGAATTTCTTTACATGACTATTGCCTATGGCCGTCGTCCTTTGTCGTGTATCGTCATTTTTCCATCACTTTCTGTTTTCTTTAGGCTTCAATTTGTCTTGATTTGGATTTTCCTCTCCTATTTTTGTCATTCTAGTCATTTTTGCTACCGACCTAACACACGAATGGTTGAAAATTTAAATAACCACTCATTAATTTTATCTGCAAGCAACAATTTGCTTGAACTTTACTGTTAAAACATCGCAGAAATGCTTACAACTGATAGTTCAAAACATATAACATCGTTAATCATAAAGGCTCCCACGAAGTATATGAGCACACTTAAACCACAGCAACGATCGCTTAGAGCTTCTCACAGCAGGATGATTTGCGTTTTATGCACGAAATGCCGGCAGAATTGCGCCAAGCACCATTGGCCGGTCACGAAATGTGTCGATTCGAATAGAAGGGGCAAACTTGCTAGATTGAGGATCTTCACACACAACTTGAAGCCCAAAACATCCATCAGGTCCTTTTCTTCGGGGGGTTTCGAATCACGCCAACCAACGGACCGACCGACCGACCGAACGGGTGGTAACCGTAGTACAAAGGTCAACGCTTTTTCGCCCCATCCGTCCCGCATTGGTGCACCAAACTGGAAACTATTTGGCTAGACCACAATTCAAACTCTACCAAGCGACCAAGCGAAAACGGGCCAAAGAACTCCCGCTCGCGTAAAAGTAATTTATGCACAAAGAATGTGCGCGTCGAAAAAAGGGGCCACAAAAAGGAACCGAACAAAAGCGCAATGCAGCGAAACATGAAAGTTTATGTTGGTTGTGGGGAGCTCCCACGAGACAGAGAGAGTAGCATAAACAAAGTGTAACAGCAGCAAATATGCACCTTTCCCTTCCCGCCGGCCGTGCGCATTCCGCTCTTGGTCTTGGCTTACGTTGGTTGGCGATGAACTGCGGTATTGAAAGCACTTTTTTTTACTTCCAACGTCATTTTTTTCTCGTTCACATGATGCGCTGCTTTCAGTTGTCCATTGAAGGTGATAATTTAATTTAATGTTTTTTTTCCTGTGTTGGTTTCGCTTCATCATCACTCGATGAATGCTGCTACTAATGGTGTAGAAAGTTCTTTAAACGGATTCCATTTCAGTTGGTTTGTTTCGAAAAAGTTTACGGGTTTGTTAATGTTTAAAATCTAAGAACAATAATCGCAGAATGAAATGCAAATAGAGGGCTTCCTTTTTTTTAATTATTCTTTAGTACCCGATGAACTAGTGGCTGAAAAGAGACTGAAGAGGGAACGAAACTCATTGGCTTTTCATGTTTACACCGTGTTTAAGTGTCTTATCAGATCGACGGCTGCTCTAAATTGCTTTTTTGTTATTGCTACTAGTTTCTATTATAAAAGCGAGAACAGTTATTGCACACTTAAAAATGTTTGGAATTAATTTAAAACATGTTGCGTGAGCGAAATGTTTAGCTTGTTGCACGTAATTAGTCTTATCTCGAGGTCTACTGAAACGAGGAAAGGGTACCTGGCCTATATTGCCATGTCAGAAAAGTTCACGCTGTGAATTTGATCTGATGCAGCAACGAAACATAAAAAGAGCCAAGAAAAACTTTTCCTACTAGGTATCTGATGATGCAATATAAAGCTTATATTATAGCTATTATAATGGGCTTTTTTAACACCATTAACATTTGGATCCTTCATCAATCTGTTCTCTCTTAGAGTGGAGTCCGCCAATAGATTATAATTTTTCTAGAAAATTCAAATTAGATCCGCAAAATTAAATTTTTGCTTTTGACTGTCATACACACACACACACTGTTACTACTGCTCTAGGAAACCATCACTTCACCGTTAAGAAGACTTGATAACCATCAGAACCATCAGAAAAAAATGTCTTCTCCAAACAGTCAAAATTCACCGTCCCTCTATAGCAGAAATCTACGTCCAGCGTCCGACCGTGGGGAAAAATTAACACCGACGAGAGTTTGCATAAGGATGAATGCAAATTTTATGAAAGCTTGAAATGAGATAAAACTAAAACCCGCACGAAAACCGGCAGCCACTATGCGGACAGATGCCGGACCCGGCCGCGGTGCGGGTGCCATTCGACGTTTTATGCGCACTTCATCTCTATCTTGTCCTCGTCGTTGCCGTCAGCCAGCCAGTGCTGAGAAGGACTAATGGCTGAACGGCAAACAGGTCCGGCATTAAAACCGGCTGCCGGTGGCAGGGCGGGGCGGTTGGTTATACTGAGCCCTCCAACTATCACCCAAAGCACCGTTCAGCGTAAGCTGGCTGAATGTGCCGTTTCTTGTCCCCGCTGCTGCAGCTCGGCACTACTTAAAATCCTGTATGTTTAAGTGGACATTTTTGCAATCCGACTACGATGGTGCCTAATCCTTCACGGCGATCGCAATGGTCACACTTTACACGCAAACACAGAACATGCTCGGTGTCTCTAGTTAGGACTACATTCACTGTCGAATTATAGCAAACACTTTTTTCTCTTCTGTTCGGCCAACCACGACATAAATCGTTCTTTATGCCATTAGTGTCACTTGAAACGATCTTTACGACAACTCCTTCACATCGACTGTATACCTCCGTTCCCAATTTGATTTCTTTACTGCCAGCCGGAACCATGCCAAACAACTGAGCTCACTCTTTCGTCAAATATCGCACTGACAATCCGGATAATTTCGCACTTTTCTTGCATTTACTGGGCAACTGTACACCTCCTTACATCAACCAGCATCGTATCAGATGATGGAAAACATTCAAACCCAGCCCAGCACATACACGAAGTATAACAAACGGACAGCAGCATACCATTCACAGCACCCGTTTAAGTGTCACCTCCCTCTGCGCCTATCCACGCGCCAAAAACCCCTTCACTTCGCGTACCGGTAGGTAATGTTGTTTCGCTTTGCCGTCGCGACGCTATCAGCAGAACTTTCATGAATGGAAAGGTACGTACAGCCGCGAACCGAACGTGATCGGACCACAATTCCTACTGACTGACCTTTGCATGCATGCTGCGACCACGGTAACGCAACGGAACGGCGACGGAGTGAACCGCCAAACGGAACGAAACGGCACTCACCATACAGCGCACTCCACAGCAGCGAACGACAGCAGAGCAGAGGCAAAATGATCGCGAATGAGCGAACTGACGCGATTAGTACCATTTCTCCGAATGAACGAAATGAACTTAGCGTTAGCTACTGTGGCGATCATGACCGACTAAAAGCCGGAAACTGATACAACACCTGTAACCTACTATCCCATGATAGTTAATGACGGAAGGTGATTAGGAGATCGACATAAAAAAATTTAATGACTTTTTAATCAGCTGGTTCAGCACTAGGTATATACCTTCTAGTGGAAACTAAAGTTCCGAAATGTTTCAATCAGTTTCAAACTAGTTTAGCACGAAGTGCACGATACAACAGATTTGTCTTTTCATAATATTTAAACACTGCGCAAGAAGCTGGTCTGGTTTTGGCAATGGAAATTCCTGTTCCATTCACATGACCAAGCCACCAAGGAGTGTACGCGTCTCTCGAGCATAAAAGTGCCCGTGAAACGGGTTGGGAGACCGACTGCCGGCTGTCGCGTTGTACTTTGACGATCTTGCCTTTATGACCTCGAACATGTTATTAACTTTTGGAGAGGGAATGACAACCACTATGTAATTTCGGAAATCTAGCAATATAGGTTCGGTTGCTTAGTATGGTGCTTTACTATGGTATGGTGGTTGGCTGAAAAAGGCTATGAAGTCGTAGGATTAGCTGACGGTATAACAATTTTAGTAAGGGGAAAGTATGAACATGCTATTTCCAATAGAATACAATCTGCCCTGAACTACACACTTAAATGGTGTGACTTGGAAGGACTAAATATTAACCCTTCTAAAAACAGTCATAATACCATTTACAAGAAGAAGGAAATACAGCTATCCAAACGTCCAAATACTTGGGTGTTATACTTGACCATAAGCTAAATTGGAACGATCATCTAGAGTATGCAATCTCAAAAGCAAACAATGCTCTTTGGGCTTGCAGCAATACATTTGGCAAAAAGTGGGGACTTAAGCCGAGAATGATTCACTGGATCTATTCGGCAATTGTGAGACCCAGACTAACATATGTTTCGTTATTGTGGTGGCCTAAAACTACACAAAAACGGCTCAAAAAATGCTTGGAAAGCTACAACGTATGGTGTGCTCTTCAATAACTGGTGCAATGACCAGCACACCTTCCAAAGCTCTAGATGCTCTTTTATATCTTCTACCGTTGCTCCAATTCAAACAATTTGAAGCAGAAAAAGGTGCTCTTAGGCTTGGGCGTGTTAAACATTTTCAAGACGGAAATGGGCACCTACGAATCCTCCGAGATTTTCAACTGAACACCCTGGTAATCATGAACGAAGACTGGATGGAAGCTAGGATGACTTCGATATACCCTTCAAAGTAATGGAAACCGATCGCAGATTATGGGAAGAAAGTGGTCCTAAGATTCATCCGGGATCACTCCTGTTTTACACCAATGGTTCTAAAATTGGCAAATCTACAGGAGCTGGGGTTACTGGACCAGGAGTCAACATATCAATTCCAATGGGACAGTGGCCCACAGAAATACATGCAATATCAACTTGTGCAAACATTTGCTTGACTAGGAAATACAGACATGCCAATATCTGTATTTTCTCCGATAGTCAAGCAGCTCTAAATGCCTTAAAGGCATACACATGCCAGTCAAAGCTGGTTTGGGAATGCATCCTCTCCCTAAGAGGATTAGCTTTAACTAACAATGTTAATTTATAATGGGTACCTGGTCAAAATGGTATAAAAATGAAAAGGCCGATCTCTTAGCGAGAACTGGTTCCTCAACTGAATTCGTTGGGCCTGAGCCATTCTGCGGGGTGTCTACATCCTGCTTAAAATCTGAGCTCAAAGTCTGGGAATCATCAACGATTGATGCCAACTGGAGAGCTGTTCCAACATTACTACAATCAAAGCGTTTCATGACGCCATGCAAGAGCATCACACGCAGCTTAATCAGTTTGAATAAAGTGGATCTGAGTACGCTGACCGGTCTTTTAACCGGACACTATCCAAGCAGATATCACCTCAAAAATATAAGTAGGCTGACAGATGATATAAGTCGCTTCTGTAATTTTGAGATCGAGACCTCGGAACATATACTGTGTCAATGCAGCGCACTAATTCAACGAAGACTGCGTAATCTCAATGTCCGGCGAGCAGTCCCGTAATTGTACGTAGTTCACCACGCGTTAAGGTGAGTATTTTTTTAACTTCTGCAGAGTCTGGGTAGATAAACTGCTTAGCTTGACTACAGCCTTGCGCTTGATACCAACTGGATGCTATTCCTAGCTTTTCTTAGGTCATTAATAGGACACCACACGAACCGTTGTTTTCCAAGAGATGGCGCTTTTCTAGTGGTAGTAAAATAGAAATTTTTCACTTAGGGTATGCTGCTGCTGCGTCGTAATTGCCTATTCCCGTCGTATCCAACACAAATTATTAAAAATATCAGCGATTTGTATGTCACACAATGCAAAATTAGTTTCTCCCTAATATTTTAGTTTGTTGACTATCATACGCGATCAATCAAAGTGAGCTGAGTTCTATTTAAGTGCTTTTTTTCATTAAAGAATTCCCAGCTGCCAAATTTCCTATGTTTTTTCGTGCGACGAAGAAGAAAATGTCGACTAATCGTTTCAATTTCCGTCATTCATAAATGAAAATAACTCACGCAACGCATTGTCGTTATTTTGCAGCCGGGAAAACTTGCATGACCAGCAGAAATGTCGCAAAATAATATTTATCATGCCGTCCTACACAAATCGTGCGCGCTAGCTTCGTAAACATTATTGTGATTTTTAGTTCGGACGATGAATAATTTTGATGGACGGATTTTAAAACGGTACGACGAATTTAAGAAGTCAGTTTCGTAATTTCAATAAAATGCTTTACTAATCGCTTTTTAGTAAATTCAAAGTGCACGAATCGGAAGGTAAATGTGTTTGAGTCAAATCAGCACAAGAACTTTTATGGTATTCATTATATCCACCTAAGAAATGATGAAATTTAGAGTGGATTTCCTTACTACGACGGGAAGAAATAAACCCTATTTATGTTTATCTCCTTAAAAAACAAATGTTTCAAGCAAACACTCACGCATGGCGAATGATGAAACACTAACGCCAACTTCTGTTTTTTATTATCAGGAAGGCGGTGTACTATTCGCTTTTTACGGCGGATCGATATGGAGGTGCCTAATGCCTGTTCGGGGCCAATGGACTGTTGGGCAGATCATTGTCTCACTATGCTGTCAGCCTTGATTCCGCAGTGACCAGGCACCTAGAATAGTAAAACTATTTAAACTCTCCCGTTTCCTTAAAGTTGTGCTGTATTCCCATATACTTTTGCTTGAAAAACGATGGGCCATTTGCTCAGTGGAAGAGTTTCCTTTATTCCGGGTCCGGAGACACCAGAACCTGTACAAGCCCTAATTTTTGATTCATCTGTAAAGAAACTGGTGCACAGTGGTCCAAATAGTGAAACACGTGATCGTGTGATATAGCGCCGAAACGTGAAGTTTTTCGCATATAGTGTCTTTAGGAATATTTCTTGGAATAATAAGCCCCTTCTTGTGAGAGAAATCTTTGGCTGATTAATTCCCTTAAAACTGAGATACGAAATTTATTTTCTCGTACATTCGAGATACAGGTTTAGTACTTTCGGCAAAGTTATAGTAAATATCAATACAAACAACTTTATCAAATGGTGAATGACCCTTTGGGTTAAAACCACTCAAAAAAAAAAAAAAAAAAAAAAACTTTATCAAAGACTCCATACTTGTATCTCTTCATGGAAATTGTCTATGAAGCGTTATTCGTGGACAAACCCTTTAAAACAGTTTTTAAATCCTGACTTATTCTGGTCAACTTTTACATGTTCATAGTGTTCTAGAAAGTTGTTTATCTTGCTAAAATCAACGTTTTTGTAGGACATTATTATACGTGATTTTCAGAAGTTTCGGAGATTTTGAGCTTTTTTGATGAAAAATAGTACTTCTTTGAGCTTAAATATTTCCCAAGGTGGCAAATGGTGGCAGATCAAACAACTCCTACTTAAAAGTACAACTAAAAACCTTCAATAGCAAGTGTCAATTGTCTGTATCTGTTTGTATCCTCAAAAGTTATAGTTGTTTTAAAAATCCATCTCAGTCATGTTTACAGAATAATTAAAATGTACTTCGGATGCAATAACCGCCATTTTGTTTACGTTGACAATCTCTTCCTAACAAGTTGAGTTACCAGCAATTATTTCGCGTATTTTCGAGTCGAAAATGAATGTAAACTTTAAATTATTTGACGCAATTAATAAGAGAAAAGCTTCCGAATAACTAACTTATGCCTATTTTGTTCAATTTTGCATTGCTCTTTCCTTTTGCATTTTCCAAAACAAAAATATTTGACGATGGTTCATCTCACCTACTCCTTTATTTAACATAATTACCTATATATGATGTATTTGCTAGATATTGTTGCAACCATTTTGGATAATTTGAAAACAAGATTTTACGAGCAAAATTTCCGAACATGAAGCAAGACAATTTGTTTCAAAGCTATGGCAATCGGTGAGTTTTATCTATCTGTTTTGCGTCAAATAATTTTAAGTCTACATCCATTTTAACTCGAAAATAGGCGAAATAATTGCTGGTAACTCAACTTGTTAGGAAGAGATTGTCAACGTAAACAAAGTGGCGTTTATTGCATTCGAAGTAGGTACATTTTAATTGTTCTAAACATGACTGAGATGGATTTTCAAAACAACTTTAACTTTTGAGAATACAAACAGATACAGACAATTGAAACTTGCTATTGAAGGTTTACAAATCAATGCGTCGAAAATCAAATATATGGGAAGAGGCTCCAGTGAAAACAACGTTCGCCTTCCACGGACAGTTACTATTGACGGCGATGGACTGGAAGTGATTGATGAGTTCATACATTTGGGTTCTTTGGTCACAGCCGACAATTATACGAGTAAGGAGATTCAGCGACGTATTCAAGCTGGAAGTCGTGCCTACTTTTTCCTCCACAAGGCGCTTCGATTAAGGAGCATACGCAACCGCACAAAACAGACGATGTATAAAATGTCATTTGTGAACTTGAGACTGTAGCTTTGCCCACGGAAGACATCATGCACTTGCCGTATTTAAAGGAAAGGATTTTTGGAGCAGTTCAAACGGAAAGCATGAAGTGGCATCGGCGTATAAACCACGAGCTGCAGGCACTACTCGGAGAGATTCCCATCGGAAGATGCCGGAAGATTTTTGGATCGATACCAGACTCCGGCATACCGACACTAAAGCATTAATAATAATAAGCAGTTCATTTATTCTAGAGCGAAGAGCGAAATATCGAGAAACAACTAAGGCCATTGCTAATTATTTTTAAAGTTTTTGTCACAATCAGAAAAAAAAATTATGACTTTATCTCCTCTTGGTAGACTACTTGCATGGAAAATAATTGAAAAGCAAGTATAGATTCCGTTTTCACATTTGAACTTTAAATAAAAACGCTTCTTTTTATTAAAAAAATTTTGGTTTATGTAGTTTTCGAGATATGATTTAAAAAAATCTTATTTTTAAAAACGTTCTAATGAAAGGTGACTCTTGACGGAAAACAATTATGTTTGATGGAAAATGGATCCAACATATCAGCAAAATTTTATTCCAATCAAAAATAATTTTGCTAGTTGAGCTGGAAATGCTCAGAAGCTATACTGAAGGCCAACTACAGCATCAGTTCGATTTTGGCACGTCTCGTTTTTGGCACGGTTCAACATTATTCAACAATTATAGACTGAAGTTTTTGGAGCGACTTAGTAGAAGACAGATACTGAGGAAGCCTGCAAGTCGTAGGCGAAATACATATCTGTCAAGAATAAATATACATAGTAGAATTAAATTGGATGTTTTCTTTTTATTTAATTCCAGGCAATAATTATTTTTATTCTTTTGAAACAAAGCTGACATTTCAGAATTTTGTTTCGAATATTGTCCATTCTAAAGCTATTTTGAAGGCATATCGGACAATTCCCGACGTGGTTTAGATAGATCTGCTGCAGGCTTGCTGATTATCGCGAAAGCGCTATACTCTCTTTGTTAGTTATTCTCCAGAGAGTTGCACTACCAGTGAAAAAAAGCTTCTCAGATCAGCATCGATCAGCCTTGCGGTTGAAGCTATTCGGCATATTTCGCTTTTTCATGTTCTTCGTTCTTCTCTGAATTATCGCCTGCATGGCAGGCAACAAGTATAGCTCACTAATGAGTTACGAGCTAATGCGATTCATAAAGCAGTCTTCAGCTAAAGGAGTGTTCAATAGTGAGCGATATCATCTACATTCTTCATGAAGAATATTTTTTTGTTCTTCCTCGCGAATGAATGAATGATTTTAGGAAACAAGGGAAACCAGTTATTCATGTTGAATGGCAAAATTCGTTGTGATGGTAAACAGAATCAGAAGTTTTATTGCATTGCGGCTAGGTAACCTAAAACTTTTCTTCTTAATTCTATTATTTGGTCGGCGTTAAGTCAAACCGAACAAAGTTTTGTTACTTTGATTTCGAGAAAAACGATGTCAAAGTTTGCTACTACTGTGTAGTTTAAAGGTTTCAATTGTTCGAAATCATTTCATATCTTTGGCTGTTTAAAACATTTATGTATTCTGATTAGAGTGAATTGTAGCTTAGGAAATTCTTAACCGTTTGTTGTCATTAACTTAAATTATTTAAATTTTGCGACTTGGTCCGGTCTGATTTAACACCGACCATTTATAAATCGTAGAATTACAAGGAAAACTCAGTTTTTTTCCATTTTGCATAATCTTCTAAGACGAACTGTAGGTCTAATTATAACGATATATAAGACATTATAACAAACCTTAAGTAACTTTGTTCATCGTTATACAGAATATAGCCATAGTTGTGGCTGTGAAATGTGAGGGTCGACGAAGTTTGATGGTATTATCAGCAGCTACGCTTACTTTTTATTATTAAATTAAGGCTTCGTGATCGAAAAACAAATGAAAAATGAATTTCTCTCGTTATATTAAGCAAATTCGATAGACGCTGCTCATGTAATATTACGTTTTTAGCTTCGTATACCTTTATCTCAAAAACTAAACAAAGTGTTGAATAATTGTTTGTTGACAGACGTTTGAAGAAAATGTTTAAAATTTGTGAGCTTTGGCCACACCTTTTTTTTTTTTTTTTTTCCTGTATGGACTCATCACTGCGACCAGTAAGTTAGATCTATTGTGATATCGCCCGGGTGTTTGTTGTATAACCCGCACTGCATTTATTTTAGCTATAGTCGCTATTGAGTGAGCGATATGCTTATTGAATTTCTTTTTTTTATGCGTGCTTGTGTGTAATTGGGTACCCTTCTTTCAATGCTTTACTCTACTTTATCCACCTCGTTCCACATGACAGCGCACAGTCCCCAATTATAGTCATCCCTGGCGTAGCAAACCAGTGCATTTTTACTACAAGGGTCTCATTTTTGCACTGTCAATAGGCCATATCGGGATAATATAGAACTCAGCATGAAGGAAGGGCGATGAGGGGCCTGAGAATAAACCCATGCTAAAGTCACTTTGACATCGAATGGCCTGATTCTACTAAGATTCGAACCCATGACCATTCGCTTGTCAAAGCAGACTCGGTAACCTTGCGGCTACAGAGCCCCCCTTGGCCACACCTACATCGCATAATGCAGTTTGAGAAAAATTTGTTGATTTTTTAATATATTTATCAACAAAAATCAGTTGGGGATAAGTCAAGTCAAAGTAATTTTTTTTGCAATCATTTTCAAGTGATTTTCAACAACCTGCATGGCATCACGAAGTAATAAGAGTTAATATTTAAAAATATGACAATCGAATTGTTTTTCTAACTCCGCTAGTTCACTATTTTTCAAAAAACATTCCTATTGGCAAAGGTGAGACACAGAGACGTAGGTGGCACTGAGACATAGCTTTCGCCACGCAATTTTTTTTTTGAAAATTTTTGCTTGTGTTCAATTGCAAATCAAACTATAGGGATTGACTGTAAATAAATTCTGAAGTGTAAGTTAAAAGTTAGATTTCTAGGATTCATCCCTTATATGAGTATAAACGTATATGTGATAATAATCAAAATTTTCAATCAAACCCAATAATAATGTATGTACAATGAGAATTTTTTAATCGAGCAAAAAAAAATATGGATTTTAGGCATTTTTATTTTAAGTTTAAACGTGAAAACCAAATCTATTCTTGCTTTTAATATATTCGTTGTTAATTTCTATGCAAAAATCTACGAAAAAAACTGCAAGGTATACAGCCCTAAGGGTTGTACGAATGGGTGACGTAGGACTATATCAGATCATTAGATCAAAGGCTAATGTAAACTGCATTTCTGGCATATGTATGTTTATAAGAATCTGTGAGTGTCATTGTTTAAGTGAATGTTTAAAAGAAAAGAGTGAAATATTCAGATTCAATTCTTCATTAAATGCAATGGTGGCTATGAAAATACGTGGACGAGGGTTCATAAGCACAACGCCTGCAACCAGGTATAGTAAGTAATGAATAACCAGCCCACAGGGGTCTCAGTATGCCAACTTTGGTTCCATTTGCTTGATTAGTTCTAAATTCCTAAGGAAATTTGTATTTTATTTATTTGGAAGCCCCCCTCTTAGAAGGAGAAGGGGTCTCAGTACACTATAGAAAAAAATCCTACCTTCTAAAACCCCCACATGCCAAATTTGGTTCCATTTGCCTGATTAGTTCTCGAGTTTCGAAGAAATTTGTGTTTCATTTGTATGGGAGCCCCCCCCCCTCTTACACCGCTCATGAAATTGCTCTCGCACCCGCCATAAAATTGCTGGTCATTTTATCTTTCCAACGACATATAAATTGTTCAGTTTCGTTCAGTAGTTTAGTAGTTATTAGCATTTGAAATCTTTCATTCCAACATAACACTTCCATTTTCGATTTCACAAAGTGCTACCCAGTCCCAGATAGTAAACAAAGACGTAGTCCTACGTCAAAAACGAAAGAAAATCTTTTGGCCAATTTTCGGAAATTCCGCCGTTTGAATTTCCATTTCTATTTCATGCTAGAAGCGTTAACTCAACTCGTACACTCATTTTTCAAGTTTTTCAGTCTGTAGAGCCCACTGACAATTGATTTTATAAAAAAAAAATTAACTCATATCCTACAAATTATTTTTTTGCCCCCCGATTTTTCATGCCAGTTTCCAAGGGGGGGGGGGGGTGACAAAAACTTTTGAAATGATTTGCAATGGCCTAACTATTTTAAAACTGAAAAGGTACCCGGGTACCCTGTTGTACACATAACGGTCAAATAAAAATAATTCAAGAATGTGCTAGGTGCAATAGTGATATTTCTCTTAATCCTGGGGTGCGTAAACATTTCTTAGCGTCACCCAGTTAATTTATTTTATCAACACCTTTATTAATTTCAAATATATTCGTATGGTTAGGAAAATATATCACATAGATGATCATTTTTTCAGTCCTCAATGAATATATGTAAAATATCAGTAACTACTGAGATAAATAATTGTTTGTCCAGTGCAAGTCTTTGTTGATTGCAAGAACGCAAAATTTGCTTGAAATTTGTATAGGAAAATTATTTCTTGCTATTTTAATTCTACGAGTAACTATTTGTATAAACCAGCTACAGATCGAATCGATTTTGGCACGTTTCACGGATTATTTTAGACACGGCCGTATTCGAAAATCAGTTTTATTCTTTTTTAAAAACAAAACTGACATCTCAGAATATTTCTTCGAGGCGGACCTGGCAATTCTGAAGGCATAGCGGACAATTACCGAAATTATTACGAAATAAAATTAGAAACAAAATATATCAATGTTGTGCGTACATACAAGCACACGTACATACATCACAAATACATAAATACTCATACATATACATGCAAGCACACATACATACATTAATACATAAAATGGACTCTTGATAGATGTTTTGTTATCCACGTTTTGACGGTTTTATATACGTTCCTTACGTATTCAAGTTTAAATATAGTTTAATTTCGTTTGTTAGGTCTAAACAGAACAGTTTTCAAATAACGTATGCTTATATACTTATATAAAATTCAATAATGATCTTTCATTTGCCACCAAGATCATCCAAATCTGTCTACCGACTCTGAGAAAAGTGAGTGCAAAACGTTCATAAGCACACACATACGTACACTCGCACATACGTACACTCACACATACATGCATACACACTATCTTATAAGGTTTCCAAAAATAAAATACGGAAACAGCTTGCTTTTACATTTTATCCGTTATCTGCAGCCAACTACACTAAAGTATTATTCATCGCCTCGGTGATAAATTTTTGTTCGCTTCTTCATGAAGATCGAAGTTCGAAGCATTCGAAGAAGAGTGAAGAATATCATGTACGCTTCGCACTACAAACGGACCGAAGGCGAAGAATAGAAAGCGCAAAGATAAAACAGAAACGTTCGGCCTATGTATTACTCTCTCGCAAATCGCATCGCTGCAAGCATTCTAGTGTTATTATTATCTTCATTCTGGAGCAGTGAGGCGTTATTGAATCTTCGAATGCGTTCGTGCTTGAAGACTAAAAATAGGCGTTATGATGCGATTATCAGCAAGCCTGATCTGCTGCGTGAAATTTCGTAATAAAATTTGAAGGAAACTATGCCAATGATAGTTCTGTCGTGTTGCCAAAAACGAATGGATCCTGTATTACAAATTTATTTTTCTATTTATCTTTTGACACTATGGCAAATCTATTTCAAACGTTTTTGTTTTTTCAATTCTTGTTTCTGCAAACGCATACATACTCACTTGCGATCCGAAGGGCAAAAAGTTATGTTATGCTTCTGATGCTGTTGCTGAGAAATGAACACAAACAAAACGACTGATCACTTCATGATCACGACGCAACGGTTGAGCTATAGGATCGAGAGCTAATGTGTTAGACCTATAAAATTCACCAGCGTGAATGACGTTTCAGCGACGTTGCGTTGTACTGTTCTGTTTGTACATAGTAAAATATTTTTGTTTCAAATTATTATTTAAAATGAAATTATATAAATATTGATCGACTAGCCTCAAACAAAATTATTACCATGTGTGTTCAATTCTCTATTTTTAATTTGCTACGATGAGTTTTGAGTACTATTTTCAATGAAATTCAATCCAAAAGAAAAATTTTAATCAGCAGACGAAATAAACACCAGCAATTTTTCTTTTCTGCACCAGCTTTGTACGAACGAATGAGCTTTTGTCGAGTCTAACTTGCTCCGTTGTACCGAATACGCCCAGCTTCGTAAAAAAAACAAAACGTGAGGGGCTTTATGAACCAAAACTTGATCGGGTTGAGCTTTCTCAAGTAAAGCTGACCGGGCTGCAGACCAATACTAGCCTACCGATCAACCGCGCATGGTGCTAATTGAGTCGTTTACATACACTTTGACTGGCTGGCTTACGTGTTAATTTTGTTTGGCTTCGCAGTCATAGCGAATAAACATATAATTCCTATAAGCATGGATGAGCTTCAAACCGGGTCGGTTTGGTATGATATTTTTTTCTGCAACGACTCTTATCTTGTCTACTGAACATGGGTCGACGACGTCGGACAGTCCATATGAAACAAGTCATTGATAGTAGGTAGTAACACAATATCTATTTGTTGATGTGATACACACGAACAGTTGGATAAATGGTTTCGGTTTGGTTGTAATAACCACGGCTATTCAGACGACGGTTCTCCGATTTCAAGAAGGAATCATTTGTCAAAAGCTGGACAATGATTGATTACAGCAGACACTGTCATCCAGTCTCCATTATCAGACTAAATATTTAAGTATATGCCAGATAAAAACGGTTTCTTTCTTATTAAATCCTAAGATTTTCGCACCACTTTTCAACCCTTGCTATTAAATTAAATAGTTAAGGCTCTCGAATCATTTAACGTCCCTAAAAGATTATCTACTAGTTCTGCCTCTGCTAAAAGGCACACCTTGAGAATGGGCGGCAGCAGGCAGACCAGTCCGTGGAAAACTTTACATCATCATCAGCAGAGCACGAAACTTTTCCGCTGCTCTTTCGTATGCCGCTGTAGATTAAAAAGCTGGGAAAATAAAAAGTAGAAACGCCAAAATGTAGACTACGGAGGAGAAACTTGAACGTCAGCAGAGTAAAAGAAAGAGAAAAGCCTTGGAAAGCTTTGATGAGCTTAACTGTGTATCACCCACAAGCGAACACATGGACACTAGTGGTGGTGGTGGGTGGTAGTAATCTGATTAATCTTGATTAGTTTCGAACTTCGAAAGAAAGAACAGCGGATACATATAGGCGACATCCATTTAGTACGTCACGCAAATTTTGACCAAAATCAACCCCCCCTCCCCCCCTCGTCACATTTCGTTACACATTCGGTGACCCCCCTGAGAAAGTACGTCACGTCACGGCTACCCCCCCTCCTTCACAACAAAAAAATTAAATATTCATTTCAACCTTTTTATTTAAAGCTATCAAATGAATTTCAGCAAATAAAAAAAGGAAAATTTTTGAGCTTATAAGTCATCGATTCACGGATTTTGAAAATATCAGAAGTCGCTGATGTGTCGTCGATGAATGTTTCGCGCATATCCACGTCCTTTACATCCATCCACTCAAATTCGTCTGATCTAGTTGAAAGAATCAGGACTTCCTGCTGACGTCTTGCAGCAACACGCCTTGGAAGAACTTTTCTGACGGATTTCGTCATTTTGTGTATTCATTCAATCGTGCAATCATTCAACACTACCTTAGATGCGAAATTTAGTCCGCAAGTGGCATAAACTCTATTGTTCAGAGAGCTTTTGAGTGAGGGGCAGTATAAATTATACTGAAAAACCTTAAAAGCAGCAGTGGAACTTCGGTATGAGTTTATGTTAATCGATTGAGTTCAGCACGAATATCAAGGGAAAACATTGCCATGGGTCTCTGGTAGCACCCCGTAGCCTCTCAGGAGTTTGTGCGACTGCTATTTGCGGTTGCAAAAATCTTTTAGGCAAGACGGTACTCAAGTAGCTCTTCAGCGGTGTACTGCATATTCTGTAAAGCCGTAATGGAGAGTTCATACTACATAGAAGAATAAATGAGTGCTGTTCACACATATATGTTGAAAAAAAGTTTTCATTCAAAAAATTTTACTATTTGTTTTAAAATTCATCAGAACGTTAATTTTATAGAAACCTTCAATAGTTGTATCTTAAAAGGAAGGCTAAATTATAATATCCCGAATAAATTTTCCATTTGATTTTTTTTTTCATGTGACGTCACATAACTTCAAACCCCCCCTCCCCCCTACGTCACAAATCGTCACGATTAGGTCTACCCCCCCTCCCCCCTATAAGCGTGACGTACTTTATGGATGCCGCCATATAGAGCTCTCATAGAGGATAAAAAGTATACTTACGTAGATTGGGGAGTTTCAACTGCATTTTGGGGGATCCACCGGTAAGACTGATGTCACTCTGTGAGCTGTCCTTGCTGTGATTCCGAGTGCTGAAAAACAAAATAAGCCAGAGAGAAAAAAAGAACCGATCAGATAACGATCTGCTATCAATAGAAAGCGAAAAAAAGAACAAGAAAGTCACAAACAAACAGCATTCCGAGGCTCACAATTGATAACTGGAACTGCCACTGGCTGGTATGGTAGCAGATAGTGAAAGAGTGGGGGGATTGTTTGGCGACGCTTTCATCCGAGTGTAACTTGTTTACGGCAATCGTAAGAGGCGACAATGCTGATATAGATTTTGAAATGTAAAAAGAAGTGCTCGCAGACAATGACGAGAAATAATATTGGCTTAGATTTTAAAAAAGGAATTTAATGTAGGGTATGTTGCTGCTTCGTCGTACTTGCCTATTCCCGTCCTATCCCACACAAATTATTAAAAATATCAGCAGTTTTATGATACACAATGCAAAATTAATTTTTAGTTTGTTGTCTATCATAAGCGATCAATCAAAGTGAGCTGAGATCTATTTAAATGCTTTTTATCATTAAAGAAGTCCTAGCAGCCAAATTTCCTACGTTTTTTGTGCGACGAAGAAGAAAATGTCGACTAATCGTTTTAATTTCCGTCATTCATAAATGAAAATAGCTCACGCAAGGCATTGTCGTCCAGGAAAACTTGCCTGACCTGCAGAAATTTTGCAGAATAACATTTGTCATGCCATCACACACAAATACATGCTCGTTAGCTTCGTAAACATTGTTGTGATTTTTAGTTCGGACAATGAAAAAATTTGGATGGACGAATTTTAAAACGGTTCGACGAATTTAGGAAATAAAGTCAGTTGCGTAATTTCAATAATATGCTTTAATAATCGCTTTTCAGTGATTTCAAAGTTCACGGATCGGAAGCTAAGTGTGTTTTAGTCAAATCAGCACAAGAACTCTTGGAGTATTAATTAAATCCATCCAACAAATGATGAAAATTAGGATGGCTTTACTTATTACGACGGGAATTAGAAATAACCCCTACATTAAACTTTTTGATCTTCTGTTAATCTACTATATAAGGTTATGTTCAAGGTAAGCTGAGGTGATACTAACCGTAAAACAACCCGTAATCTAGTATAAACATTACTTTCACGTCTTTTCATGTCTTGTGTTCTAAAATATTGTTCAAAATTCGATTGTACACATTTATAAATTGTCCATAGACCTAGTGCAAAGATAATACAACATAAAAACAACACTACTAGAACTACTATTTCAAATCCAACCAACACTAAAGAGAGCATTTTTTCGCGGTTTCAATTCCGCACCTTCAGTGCAAGAATACTGACTGACGTCAGTACTCTCGACACCCGAAAACAAGGCACCGCTTTCGTAAGTTTCACGTACCTTCTTCGTTCGTCTTATCTGTGCTGTGCTGTGTTGTTATCAGTTGGACAGCTTTCACGAAAGGCGACATTCGATTCGCATCTATTTATAGAGCGAAACTGTCCAAATTACTTGCCGATCCACCGGCTACGATGGCTCCCTCTGACCCCGTGCTTATTGATTTGAAATGATTACTCATAAAAACCAAATTTAAAACCTCCTAACTGTCTGACGTGTTGTTTCAGTATTCAAAACTGCATAAGTTTGAAAACTATCAACCGTTATCATCTTTGATGAACACATTGCTAGCTATAGAATAAACATATCATTATTATATGACGTGTTAGGCCAAGCTACCCTACAGCCAAGGTGAACCATTCGTTCCTTGCTCGTACGAGCAACGGCAGAGTCTTGTATGCAGAAGTCACAATAAATCAATAACCGATAGGACACGGAATCGCGTACACCTGTGAATGCTTAGGCTGGTTCAAAAATGTTTTAAATCTTTGGCTAGATGTCCGAATTTCGACCAAAAAAGTGCCGCAACACAGTCGAAGCTTTCAAAGAGGATATCAAGTCTTTCGGGTTGGTAAAGCGAACCACCCTACTCAATGTATATTGTGAATTCAGTGCTTGTCTTCCTCTCCGATCGACTGTCCAACTAGGAAACTGCATCCACTCCGATCCAGTCGTGCAGTACTAGCTAGGCAAGCTGATTGAACAGCCGAATACATAGGAGGGCGTAGATAGTTTTCCTTGATGAGGGGTCCAAAGAAATTCCGGCGTTAAAAAAGGGGTCGTCACTGAGGATTGACGACAACTTTTTTGAGTTCGAAACACTGTGCCTAATGAGAGGAACAATAGCCCCATCAAGCTCCCTCCTCTATCTAGTTAAGCCACCGAACCGGATGTGACGAACGAAAAGACTCGACTTGCCTCTTGAAACCAATAAATCTGGATTCCTCGTACCAGCCAGCAGTGCAGTGCACTGCACTCAATTCCAATAGTGACTCTGTGTGCAGTGGCAGCAAGTGTTTGGCAGCAACTCAACCAGACTTGCTCGTTTTCTCTCTCTCTCTCTCTGTTTATTAATCGGATCATATTTATGGTCCATTATTCTTGCCATTGTTTCCAGACGAGGCTCGAAGCACGCTCCACCGCCCCAGTTGACCCTAAATGTTCCGAGAAGTTAGTATTCTCTTGGCCATTGGTTAGGAAATTAAGACGCAAATTAAGTTTGCACCATCATGATTCAATGTGCATTATTGGATAATTTGAAATATATGATACAAAATTAATCTTGTCCCACTGAAAATAATACAGGTTGAGTCAATAAAGTAAATGGTCACAAAAATAAGCCTTGTTTGCACAAATTTTAATTTTGAGTGTATTTTGTGTAAATAGTATCCAAAACATTTGTCCCAAATTAGTCCAAATCAAATCTTTTTCTCTTTGCTTTAATTTCCAGTCGCAATCGTTGTTGAAAAGCGTTAGAGCTGGCACGCACGATATCCTGAGGTATTTCATCCCAAGTTTTCTTCATATCTCACTTAAAATAATCCACTATCAATCCTTTAGTGCTCCCTAGTTTGCCTAGCCTGAGAGGATTCAAATCAGGCGAAGAGGCAGGTCACTCTTTTGAAGAAATAAAATCCGGAAAATTGTCCTCTCACCAAGCCTGTGTAGCTTTCGCCCGGTGAGACGGTGCAGAATCTTGTTGGAAGCAGTACGATCTATTCTTGTAGTGTCTAAACTCTTCAGCGATGGTAAGTCTTTCAGTTCTTCATCAGTTTCTGAATCGTCAGATGACAAAGGTCCATAGGTGTTCAAGGAGACTAGGTCACTGGAACCGACCTTTTGGAGCGCTCTTTTAAGATCGCCTAATTCTATCGCCGCGCAATTTGTACGCAGGGCATGTCGAGAGCTTATGTGGAGTAAAAAGCTTTTCCAGTAGAGTAGTTTCGGCGCGAAAATCGCTCGAAACGAAGCAGATTGAATGCATACTTTATTACCTTACCCAAGATATACTTTATGCAATTATTTGCAGTCCAGCATACATAATCCAGAAAATTTTTGCGAATTGGAAAGGTCTGTTTAGTAGACACGTATTAGACGCACAAAACAGGCGCTCTGGCTTACAAGAAACAAAACTAAATAAACTACTTATCTGATAAAGTACCCTCTGACACGTGCTATTTGTTAACTTCACGCACGAGCGAGATCCGCTTGATCATATAAGGCAACCGTACACCTGCTAGCTGCACACGCACAACAGCACAACACAGGAGACTGAATAGACTAGACATGTGGTTCGCCATTGCAATTGTGAATATGCTTGGCTGCGAACTGAACTGCGTTGAGTTAATTTGTTATACCTGGGAATCTACTATTTATATTAATTTCGCGACAGATAGGCTACGGGATAGTATTTTCAGCAGGTTTCTAAATTCAGCCTATTTGCCTT
This sequence comes from Sabethes cyaneus, assembly GCF_943734655.1. Lineage (NCBI taxonomy): Eukaryota > Metazoa > Arthropoda > Insecta > Diptera > Culicidae > Sabethes > Sabethes cyaneus. The sequence goes on from NC_071355.1 coordinate 210,836,531, forward strand.
TTCTTTCGCCAACAAATATACTTTGCCGACATACAATTTTAATATGTTATAACTATTTTCTCAAGACTGTAAGTAATCTACTATTTTTTATTCAAAGAATGTCAAAACCACCTGTTCTTCCACTAGAACTAGGCCATTTGCCGAAAAAATAAATGCCATCGCTTAAAGGGCTGAAAATACCCTCCCGTACCCTACGTAGTTACCTAGGGTACCGGAGCGTATTTTCAGCCTGCGGCTGAATTCAGCCAATGTTCTTTTTCTTTTGCAGCGCTTTTCCAAAGAAAAACTTTGCCAGTAAATAACCATACTGAAAAGAAAGTAGCACTTATAGACATTAATGCGTTATAACTATCTATACCTATAAAAATGGATTTCTGTCTGTCTGTCCGTATGTTCCTTTTAGAATCGAAAACTACTGAACCGATGTGCGTGAAAATTTGCATATAGGGTTTTTGGGGCCAGGGAAGGTTCTTATAATGGTTAGAGACCCCTCCTCTCCCTAAGAGGGGGGCTCCCATACAAATGAAACACAAATTTCTGCATAACTCGAGAATTAATCAAGCAAATGGAACAAAATTTTACATGTGGGTCTTTTTGGAGACAGGATTTTTTTCTATGGTGAATTGAGACCTCTCCCCACTTTAGGAAGGGGGCTCCTATACAAATGAAATACAAATTTCCTTATAACTCGAGAACTAATCAAGCAAATGGAACCAAATTTAGCATGTGGGTGTTTTTGTAGGCAATTTTTTTCTATGGTGAATTGAGACCCCCCCCCCTCTTTAGGAGGGGAATTGAGCCCCTCTCCCTTTTAAGAGGGAGGGCTTCCATACACATGAAATACAAATTTCCTCAAAACTCGTGAACTAATCAAGCAAATGGAACCAAATTCGACATGTGGGTGTTTTTGGAGACAAGAATTTTTTCTATGGTGAATTGAAACCTCTCCCTACTTCAGGAGGGGGGGCTCCTATACAAATGAAATACAAATTTGCTCATAACTCGAGAACTAATTAATCAAATGGAACCATATTTGACATGTGGGTGTTTTTGGAGGCATGATTTTTTTCTATGATGAATTGAGACCCCTTACCTGTTTAGGAGGGGGTTCCCATACAAATGAAATACTAATTTCCTTATAATTCGAGAACTAACCAAGCAAATGGATCCAAATTTAGCATGTGGGTGTTTTTGTAGGCAATTGTTTTTTCTATGGTGTATTGAGACACCTCCCGTCTTTAGGAAGGGAATAATGACCCTTCTCCCTTTTAAGAGGGCGCCAAGAGGCGCCAAGAACGCTTCTAGCACATTGTGTAAAAATCCCTATTTAATTTATTGTATTACCGGTGTGCTGGCAGCACTTGGGTATGAAATGGGGAAGGCAACTAAGAAGAAGCGCCCAACATAGCTCTAGCCATCCCAAGCCCCTACCTAGCGCCTCCACGTGGCCATACCTGGAAATACTTCAATTTGTATAATTGAGTAGCCAAGCTAGGAGGTGCGGGGTCGTGCGGTTTTCAGTTCCTAACCTTACAAATGTAGTTTTAGGCAACCATTAAACCACACGACTTTAATTTCAAGTATTATATGATTTATACTAATTTTTTGGTAAACTAATCTATTTTCAGAGAGCGAAATAAGGCGCTATATCCTTGGCCAATTGCAGCCTGGTTTCTGGTCTAAATGCCATTAGTTCATCCCTGAGGGTCCGGAGTATCACTTAACCCTTATTAGCAAAGATACTCCCAACGACTGTAAATAAATCATTATCTATGTATATGGGAAGCGTTTGGTACGGGAGATCCACGCTTTCTTCCTTCCCTTGATTTCAAGGAGTTTGATGGAATTAGGTATTTTTTCTAGTTCCACTTGATTCCTTGGAATTCTCTCTGCGGTACATGCTGCGCAGTTGGCCTGGCCGTTGACAAGAAAAATGATTGATTCAAGTAATCGTCATTTTCCAGGATGCCTTCCAGAATTGGCTGCATTAGTGTGAGATTAGATTAGATTAGATTAGATTAGATTAGATTACCGGTGTGCTGGCAGCACTTGAAAAATACCAACATATAAACCATCTGTCTTCCTTTTGGTCTGCTGTTGAAGTTCAGCAATCCACCGGATAGGCTCTTGGATAATGCTGTTTGCTCATCGCAATTTCTTAGATTCCTTCAAATAGATATACCTAGGCGATTTTTGGTAGGTGATAAGCCTTAGGTAACCCGCAACAATATACCAAAAATCAGCTTTATTGGTAATTGAGCAATTAAGAATTTATCCATTGAGTTATTCGGAGGATTGCATTAGAGTAAGGAGGGGTAAAAGTACGATGAGGGTAAAAGTGCGATTCAATGATTTATCAGTGAGGATTCCGAGTAAATTGACTACATTGGCATGAATTGGTGAGTACTTTGACAGCTTAAATCTATCATAAACATTTGTTGTTTACGAAGCATAGTTGCTGAATTATGGGTAAATGTTATTTTAGAATGGTTTTGATGTTATATTTCGTTGTACGGCAAATACGATATCAACAGGAGGATATTACTTGTTGACAAATTGTAGCAGCGTTTTATATCACTCAGATATCTCTCTTGAAATTGCGGTGAGAAGAATTAACAAAATATATTTCGCTTTTCCATAATTTAATAAAACCCCGTCAAACGCCTAGCGGGGCAAAAGTTCAATTTACTGACGGGGTAAAAGTTCGATTCATGGATTGAGAATCTAACTCATTTTACTGACGGGACGACGACACTATGCAAGTCCTTGCGACTTGTAAGTTACCGCGCGCGACGCTGTTCGTCTCTCAGCGTTTTAGCCGCGACAGGGAAAGGTTTCGTTGCTATCACGGAGCGAAAAAACAGTTTTGAATTAAAAGTAAAGTATTTTCAAATTGAGTTTAACATCGATATAACAATAAATATTTCAATCATACATATCAGTTTGAAACAAAATGAAATTTCTGTTTGTACGTAAAACAATCATAAATGTGGTTGAAACTACATTTTTACCTTTGTTATAGAGTAAGGAGGGGTAAAAGTGCGATTTAATGATTTATCGGTGCAGATTCCGAGTAAATTGACTACATTGGCATGGATGGGTGACTACTTTGACAGCTTGAATCTAATGTAAACTTTGATTGCTTACGAAGCATAGTTGCTGAGTTATGTGCAAATGTTATTTTAGGGCGGTTTTGATGTAATTTTTCGTTATACGGGTAATACGATATCAACAGGAGGAAATTACTTGTTAAAAATTTGTAGCAGTGTTTTACATCACTTGCATATCTGTTTTGAAAATACGGTGAAAAGAGTTTACAAAATATATTTCGCTTTTCCATAAGTTAATCAAACCCCGTCAAGCGCTTAGCGGGGTAAAAGTGCGATTCACGGACGGGGCAAAATTGCGATTCATGGACGAGGCAAAAATGTATAGCTAATTATATACAACTTTTGGCACTATATTACAGATACTGGAAATGGAAGATCTGCAGAAAACTGGAAAAGAATGTTTTTCCGCTGATGAAACAAAAAACAAACGTTTGGGAAAGTTTCGATCTGACAGAAGCTGCAATACACCAGCGCAAAACAGGAAAAGTGTAAATTGAGAATATTCCTTACCGAAACATACCGCAAATTGAAGATAATATGGTTTTGTTAGCTACTGCTGTGCTAATTTCATGGATTCTAGCTTCGCACTTTTGCCCCGCGGTATTCGTACTTTTGCCCCGCTAGTGGGGTAAAAGTGCGAATCGGCACTTGATCAGAAGAATGAAGAATTTATTTTCAATAACACTATTATTCTAGATGATTTATAGTTGAATGTAAAGACATTGAGTAGCTGCATCACTATAAAATATATTTTGTTGTTTTCCTGCTTTATATCTCACGAAAATTGATGACAACTTCAAACATCGCACTTATGCCCCGCCCTACTCTATAACTGTTACGATTTGTGCCATACAGGCACGGTCGACCTGCTGGAAATTCAAACCACACAGAAGCTACAATAGTGCCGCAGGCTTAAAATAGCCAAAGCAACCTCATCATTTCTCGTGAGAACTATAACTCAATTTGAAAAGCGTTTCATTAAGACCAAAATGCACTCAGATATTCAATAAATGTTTTCCAACCAATTGGTATGAAAGTCTTTACTCGAATATATATAATTTTAACATAATTCAAGAACATTGTTCAGGCTACTACCTAATAGATTGAAAATACCCACACGAACCCTACCTAGCTATGAAACGCTAGTTGTCAATTAGCATTTTTCAAGTGAGATTTAGTGAAGGTTTTCCACCCAGTCTATGAAAAACAGAACGTAGACCCAAAGTAAAGGTAAGTTGAAGAACTAGTGCCATACCCTACACTGCAGGTTGAAAGATTTTTACAAAGAAAATGTAAATAACTTGTCTAATGTTGGTGATAGAACATTCATGTGTTCCAAAAGTAGGGCACTGTAGTGTTAGACAATTTGAAAATTCGTTCTAAAACAGACACATTGTTCTACCTAACCTTCAAATTTCAAAGCCCCTATAGAAACTTGATAAAAATGAATGCATAATTTAAGCTTAAGCCGATGTTATTTAGCGAAATTACAGTGGCTGCAGAAAAAATGTCGAAACAATTTGGTCTGTAGTTTTTTTTGTTCACAACAAACTGAATTTGCAATTCCTTTCTGATTCGATTATTAGTCGCATAGTGACCCATAAACAATCTCTTATAATTCACGAAACGTTGACATGTCGAGTATAGGAAAAATACCTCGTATCATTCAAACCTAATACGGCTGTCATACCGTATCATTGAAATCCGAACGTTTCAATTTCCGTTTGATTTTGATATTTCCACAATCTATCCATTGTGCACCTAGTAGATGCGGCGGAATTCAGTCAGCCACTCTGTCCTGTCACTCAAAGCACATTGCATTGGCTATTTATCTAATCGAATTCTCGCATATTTTGTTGACACAACGCAAAAGTCGCGTATGAATATTGAATACCAATCGAAACTTATCAACGGAAGACTTCGAGGAACGATTCTGATGAAATGACCGTTTCCTTTATGAAATTCGATAATATATGATTGTCGTAAACATGAGTGTGTTTGAAAAATAAAAACAGAGCCAGTACAATTCAGTTCTAACAGTAAGTCACGTCTGACAGACTGTTTGAGTATGAAATCTGTTCTAAGCCGTTTAAGATTTTGCACCAAAGCAAAATAATAAAAAGAAAACCAAACAGAGTTGTCATAATTTCAGCCGTGCGAACTGTATTACTGTTACATTGAAAAGTTTAGTATTTATTCAAGCCATACACTGGCACCAATCTGATTGTCAAAACTGACAGCTACAAATGGTCCAAATCTGATACAATGAACGGTTCACAGCAAATGCTAATGAACTCGGCTTGTCACCGACAACAATTGTGACATCTTAACTGCCGTGATATTTTCTCTCGGTGGACATCCGGTCAACAGCCGGTAAACGGTGTGATAGCGAACAAAAAATATAACTTTTTGTCCTCCGGTGCGCGTTTGTGTTTCTCCGGAATAAATTAGCCGGAGGAACTGGTCAAGCAGTCAAGGTCACGACGTGCGATTCGAGGCGATGAAAGCTTGCGGGGGGACACTTTTATCCCATCATCTTCTCTGGCCACTCTTGCTATTTGACTGATGCAATCGGTCCGGAGGGGTTTTCATCACTACTAGTACATCTATAAGTGTCATAACGATGTGGCAACACCGTTGGGTGATGATGATGAGTGGCAGACTATCAATTTGGGCGAATATTTGCGTTGGAGGATGTTTGAATTTTTATTGAAATCAGCAGGGGTAATCTAGTTATTGAGTAACATTGTCATTAGTGAAGGGTTAAGATTCGTTGAATTTATTTTTCGAGCTGTCATGATTCTTTATGATTATGATTATATGATGATTATTACATAAATACAATTATTACAAATATTATTTTAATAAACCATCAAACCACATAATTTGCAGAAACCATCTCACTAATTTGGGATGAGCAATTAAAAAAAATTGCAATCAACGTTTATGGACCTTTCGGAAGTTCACCTGCGGGCCGCCAAAACGCTTATTCATAATTACGTCGGCACGCCGCGCCGCCGCTGCAAAATAAATAATCAACAGGCTAAAAGTTTAGTTTCTCTTTCTCGTATTTTAATTCATTCACCTTTGGCACTTTTCTAGGTTTTTGCATTATGGCACAAAGGAGCACACAACCAGCCAGCCGCCGGGGCGGCTGTAGGCAGTCGCCGAATAAGACACATAAATTTACATCATTAATGAGCTCTTTCGCGGCTTTCCCACAAGAAAACAAAACACAGCAAAGAAAACTTCACTATACACCGACTGACTACCTACCAGCGATCGGCATGTTCAATATTCATTAACGCGATTTACTGTACCGCTTAATTATCTTCGGCGCGTCTGTTTTGTACTGTACCGATAATGGTTCGATATCAGACACGAATAGTGAAATCAATTCAAAGTTCACATGTTTGATCGTATTAATTATACTAAGTTCAAACACTTCAAATCCACATTGTACAATCTCGTGCAATTATCAATCGAATAGATCGAAGTCATAATAACATACCAATTGAAGGAGCGGGTTCAAACCACAAATCAGTTTACGTAATGCTTATCAAGGTTATTCTCCTTTCAAGATTTCCTGCAAGCCCCGCAGTGGTCAGCAAAAAAAAAACAAAGGTTACGATAACGAAAAAGGTCAGCAAACAAACAGATTTCTTCGACAGTAGGTCATAATACAACTATGTTTGAAAATAGTAGACACGATTTGAGTATAATTTGAGCGGATTTTTTTTAAATTCTCGTACAGACTAGGCTAATACTTCGACGGATGACTTCCAAAACTTTATAAAATTTTATACATGGGTCGGTCATAGTTTCCGGACATATTAAAAATATTTGAAAAATTTGAAATCCCCAATTTTCCCAAGAAATTATCTAATTTTCTCGGACATCGTTTAAAAAATATGCTGTTTTTAGCAAAAAGATACAGATGTCTTCAAACTTTCAAATGCTTTAAAAGATAAGAAATTGGATGATCCGATCAAAAATTATGACCAAAAAACCAAACCTCTTTCATAACCGAGGACATTCTCCAACCCTCAAAGTTTTAAAAATATTTTTCTCATTCATAAGTTAATGAAATATGGCCACGAAAAAAATGTTATGAAATTCTGACATCCTTCAGCAAAAGTTCTTACGATAAGTTGCCACTATCCCTAGCAACGATGGCGTCAATTCGTGCGGTCATTTGTGTAACATCATTAGAACTGCTAAATATAATAACCGACTTCCTACGATGTTTCCAATTCGAAATGTTCGTGCCTTTGTCAAGGAAATAATTTATTTATCTCGCAAATTAAATCGCAAAACGCCGCTAATCGCCATGAAACTATTTAATCGTGATTTTGTACCCGGTAGCTAGTAATTTTATGCCTCGGTCGAGCTCACTAGAAATTTTTTTTTAGATAATAATCCCCTAACGAATCGTGATGCTGCCTGGCATCCAGAAGCTCTTAATCAACGTCCGGATGACATAACACACAACTTGTTTCGCTTTTCATCCATAGGACCTTGCAAAACAAGATACGTAGAAAGCAATCGAACGCTAGACAAAGATACCCTCGTAATGATAATAATCACAAATCGAATTCGTTTAGAAACATAACGTACTACCTAATTTTTTCTGAATTTTCTGAAAATCACAATTTCCAAAGAATACTACAAAAAGTGGTTACAGTTGCAAGTCAGCGTTCTTCATTGGTGCGGCAGATCCTCCAGAAGTACCGCGAACTCAGAGTCCCCACGCATCAACTATTCATTGATTTCAAAGCCACATATGATAAGGTAAACCGACAATTGCTTAAGTGCTATGAAACATTCTGGGCGAAAACGGCTTTATTGGTAAGCTTATATGGTTACGATAGATGGGATCTAGTGCTGTATAAGAATCTTGGGTGGATTGTTGAACCCATTCGAATCTCGCAGGGTACTTCGACAAGGAGATGGTCTATCGTACCTGCTATTCAACGTTGCGCTTGAAGGTGTTATAAGACGAGTGACGATCGAAATGAGGGACACGATATTCAATAAGTCCAGTCAATTTATCTTGTTTGCCGACGACGTGGATGCTGTCGGCAGAAGATTTGAGGCCGTGGAAGATCAGTACCTCAGGCTAAAGCGAAAAGCAATAAAGACTGTGTAGAAGATAAATTCGTCTAAAACGAAGTACATATATGCTGGCGGGTGAGATCGACTGTAACAGGTCTCGATTAGGCAGGTCCGTGGTAATCGACGGGGATCAGTTCGAGGTAGCCGACATGTTCATATACCTTGGCTTACTGGTAAGAGAAGACAACAATACCAGCCTTGGGATTAAAAGGCGTATTATCAGCGGACGTCAAACTATCATAGACCTTATGGACTTTGGGATTGGTCGATTCAATCCGAAGCCAACTGGTTGCTAAATTGAATTAACCAGAGGAGTTGTTAACACTTCCAGGAATACTAGAAATCACAGCAAGTCTAAAATTTGCGTAAAAAAATGTTGTGAATTTCATAACTACGCTTAAAAATAGACACATAAAGCAAACCCACTTAAATTCCGAAGTTTGTTTCAAAACCGCATAAATTTCAAAGTTCGTGTAAAAACCGCGAACCGTTGAGTTTCGAATTCTGCATGAAAATCTATACCTATAAAAATGGATTGCTGCCTGTCTGTCCGTATGTTCCTTATAGAATCAAAAACTACTGAACCGACCGGTGTTAAAATTTGCATGTATGGGTTTTTGGGGCCGATGAAGGTTCTTATGATGGTTTGGGAGCCCCTCCCCCCACTAAGAGGGGGGGGGCTCCCATACAAATGAAACACAAATTCCTGCATAACTCGAGAACTAATCAAGCAGATGGAACAAAATTTGGCAAGTGAGTGTTTCTGGAGGCAAAAATTTTTTCTATGGTGAATTGAGACCCCTCCCTCTTTTAGGAGAGGAATTATGACCCCTTCCCCTTGCAAGATGGGGGGGGGCTCCAATACTAATTTCCTCATAACTCCAGAACTAATCAAGCAAATGGAACCAAATTTGGTATGTGAAGGTTTTTGGAGGCAAGATTTTTTTTCTATGGCAAACTGGGACCCCTCCCCACTTTAGGAGGGGTGGTGGGCTCCTATACAAATGAAATACAAATTTCCTCATAACTCGAGAACTAATCAGTCAAATGGAACCAAATTTGGCACGTGGGGGTTTTTGGAGGCAAGAATTTTTGCTATGATGAATTAGAACCCCTTCCCTTTTTAGAAGAGGGAGCTCCCATATAAATGAAATACAAATTTCCTCATAACTCGAGAACTAATCAATCAAATGGAACCAATTTTCGCATGTGGGGGTTTTTGGAGGTAAAATTTTCTTCTATGATGAATTAGGACCCCTCCACTTTTTAGTAGGGGGCTCCCATACAAATGAAATGCAAATTTTATCATAGCTCGAGAACTAATCAAGCAAATAGAACCACATTTGGCATGTGGGGGTTTTAGAAGGCAAGAATTTGTTTTATGATGAATTAGTACCCTTCCCCTTTTTAGGAGGGGTGGCTCCCATATAAATGAAATAGAAATTTCCTCATAACTAGAGAACTAATTAAGCAAATGGAACCAAATCAGGATAAGCCATGGGGGGAGTTGTTTTCTACTTTACTGCGAGGAAAATTTGTATTTTAAACCACCTATGAACTCCTCAGAAACTTGCAAAACTGTGACAAAGGTCATCCGAGATTCACGATTTATGTACAACACAGTTTAATTTGTGGCAATACGAAGTTTGTCGGGTCAGCTAGTAACCATGTAAATTAGGAAATCGCGTAATTTCCGAAATTCCCGCATAACTATATGCATAAAAATCTATTTCAGTGTAAAATTTTATGTGACTATAAATGCTTTTTCATGGAAAATATAATAAAAAGTTAACTGATTGACTTGAAGGCATCCTGGAAAATGACGATTACTTGAATCAATCATTTTTCTGGTCAACGGCCAGGCCAACTGCGCAGCATGTACCGCAGAGAGAATTTCAAGCAATCCAGTGGAACCAGAAAAAATACTTAATCCCATTAAACTCTTTGAAATCAAGGGGAAGGAAGAAAGCGTGGACCTCCCGTACCAAACGCTTCCCATATACATAGATAATGATTTATTTACAGACGTTGAGAGTATCTTTGCCAATAAAGGTTAAGTGATACTCCGGACCCTCAGTGATGAACTAATGGCATTTAGACCAGAAGCCAGGCTGCAATTGGTCAAGGATATAGCGCCTTATTTCGCTCTCTAAAAATAGATTAGTTTGCCAAAAATATTAGTTTAAATCATATAATACTTGTAAATAAAGTCGTGTGGTTTAATGGTTGCCTAAAACTACATTTTAGGTTAGGAACTGAAAATCGCAAAACCCCGCACCTCCTAGCTTGGCTACTCAATTATACAAATTGAAGTATTTCCAGGTATGGCCACGTGGAGGAGCTAGGTAGGGGCTTGGGATGGCTAGAGCTGTGTTGGGCACTTTTTCCTAGTTGTTGTTGTTGCCTTCACCGTTTCATACCCCCTAGAGCAGCTGTATTTTCCCAAGGCCTAAAAGCAAGTGTAAAATTTTCCATCAAATTTGCTGTTGATTGATACGAATATATACTATATGCACAATATGCACTGAATTAATCCTTTGGAAGTATGTACGTATGTGCAAGTCAGATACAGCGGGAAGAACTTGATATTAGAACATATGCAAAAGCAAGAAAGCCGCACAAATAATCTGTATAAGTGAGTAATCAATCTAAGCACCACAAGCACGCTCGAAGGCAAGGCCCAAGTGTGGTCTGAGTATAACACATTAGTGATGGTTTTGATGGTGACCGTCTAATGGTCGTATACCCCTCGAGTGCAAGTGCAATATAGATTATCTTTGTTGAACAGCCAACTAAACTATTCACATTCAACCAAGCTAGAAAAGCAATTGCTTTGGACGAAATCGTTTCCCATGAAGGTGGCAGTATTTTGGATTCCAAAACGTAGCACAGAGTAAAAATATTAATTCATTGAAAATCTAATGCCATAGCAAATGTAGAATTGAAATTTCAACCAAATTAGAATGCAGGAAGTTGTCGTTTCTCTCTCTCAAATTCGTTCGATTTTAATAAAATTTCATTTCAACTTTAAAGCCAAACAAATTTCTTTACCACAAGCAACTATGCATGAACGCAAAAGCGGTAATCTGCCAACCTAGTCACACGTTCAGGTGCATGAGGATTGGAGGGACGCATGAACAAATACCTGAATGGTGTGTGTATCCAATGCGCACTTTTGTGAAATGGGAAAATAAAGACAGACAAAAACTTCGTGAATAATTAGAAAGAACTTTGAATGTTTTCTGCTGAAGAAAGGAAAAGCTCCTTCCAATTCTATTCATTTCGGTAATTCCAAATGTACGCTGAACAATAGTAGGTAGTTTTTGTTATACAATTTATAAAGACAAATTGAATTTTCCAAGTCAAAATGATTCGTGTGTGCACCGGGGCCTGTGCGACTCGTTATATAAGACCTAAATTTAACTTGGTATCGATGCATTTGTATAATATAGAACAGGTCGTAAGTGACTAGAACACATTTGAAACAATAATAGACGATGGTGTGAATTATTTTCATTCCAAATGATCAAATATATATTTCAAAAAACATTACGTCGATGTATGCGGACTTAACGGAAAATACTCTGCATACCGATACTGATACAGATTTTGATTAGTTGAGACTAGTTCCGAAATATTCAAAGTATTTATCACCCAAACTTCACAATCCATTCGTCCTTTGTTTTTTTAAATGTTCCCGCAATTTAAAACTACTTTCACTTCGCTCTTGAACCTTCACATATGCGTGCTTTCGTCATGGCATACCTCTTACTTAACCGTAAGTCATCACGAGTCTATCTGTACAATATAAGTTAATACAGTGGACTCTCGAAAAAGTTAACCGATTGGGGAATGGGTCGATTAACTTTTCCAAGTAGTCCTAAAAATCATTGAAAATGATAAATACCAAAGGGAAAAATGCATTCCGGGATATAGGATACACATTCTTATTGCACTTAACCCTCTAACGGGTAAGACCGTCTGTAGACGGCCTTCGCTTTTAGAGCTCCAGAGCCGCATACGAATTTTGTTTTGAATTGACAATATGCAAAATGTGTTCAGAACAGATTTCTTGACATTTTGATATTAATATCACAATATTCTGACTATGCATTCAAAAGTTATCAACTTTCAAAAACAAAAATTCCGAAAAATTTCGATAATAATTAATGCGCGAATATTTCCTTTTTTACTTTTGGAGAAAAAGGACATCTAGAACAAAACGATTGACCTTAAAATTTTTCTATGAGTAAATTTCATGCTTTATTTCAATTTTGTAATGTATTTGAATTGAAAAAATATCTAGGTAGAGCGTTAGACATGAAAAACGAAATAGGGAAATTGGGCTTTTTCTAACCTGGCGCTCCTCCGGGTAATTATTTTTGCATGAAAATCAAGACTTCAGGTTCTTTTGAGTGTACTTTCATCATAAAATAGTCATTGGCTTGATTGCATCGTTTTTACGATGTTGCCCGTTAGAGGGTTAAATAATGATAACTATGATATGTTCGACCATAAACTATAATCTTGTTATGCACGACCACAAGGTCATTGACACAACAAAACCGGATACTCCATTACCGTGCATTTTTTAGCAAAAAACATATTGTCCCACCGCACCGAGAGCGCGCATATCTAAACTATTCTGTCATCTTCACCAGTCGAGGCACAGTTTTTTGCTTGCATGTTGCATTGCGAGCGATGCATCATAAGATAAACACACGCGCATTTGCGACACATAGTTTGCCATTTGCTGCGGCATGCGCAGCTTATCCTTTGATCACGTAATAAAACAGATCGCACATTATTAAAATAAAGTTAGATTATTATGATTGCTAATTACTCCGCGCTCGAGTCAATCTAGTAAATAAGCTCAAGCCAGAAAAACAATTGGCATTCTTCATCCATATCCGTCAAGTACTCGCGATACGGCGCGATGCATACCTATAAGGAAGGTGAGAAACTGCCACGCCGATCCGTCCCTTCAGCCCGTTTGAATGCACGTGCATCGAAGGTACGCACACTGAGACGAGCAATTAAATAATAGTTTTTCATTATCATCAGCCACTTCTCTCGGTCGATCAGTGCGCGGCACCGATGAAAGCTAGCTAACTGCTAAACCCTGCGGGTCCGCTGTACTGTTCTCCATCTCCACGCTCGCTCGCGCTCTGACTGCGCTGACTGTCAGCGAACGCGAGAAGCAAAGTCAAGTGGTTCCCTCGGCTGGCTGGCCTGGGCAGCAGCCGCCCGAACGAGCAAGCAAGCAAGCAAGCATGCATGATGAGGCAGCATGATGAGAGCCCGCAATGTTGTATTACACGCAGGGCAGGTACAAACACATTCGATGACATGGCGCTGACTGAATGGATATAAACAAGCCAATAGGAAACCGGTTATTTACATAATGTCGTGGTTCAGGCCCGTATGCATTCGAGGGAAAATTACGTTAATATTTTTTGAAACGGTGGTTTTACAATTTTCGGGTAGTTTTTCAAATAGACCTATATGACAATGATATATACTCTTCGCGACTCCTCTCTTCCGCTTTTCACGCCTAGATAACATTCATTCGTAAATTCATTCTACTGTAGACTAAAAACACGAGGTTTGTCTATTTCATAGGAACCGAGGCTTTCCCCGAAAACCCGCGCTGAGGTTCGCAGCTAACACCCTGACAGACGAACAGCGTCACGCGCAGTACCTTGTAATTCCCAAGGGCCTGCATAGAGTCGTCGTCCTGCAAGTAAAAACAAGTTAGATTAAAACTTCTCGGTCGCTGGTTTCTACAGTAGACGGAGGAAGAGGCACAATTTGTGTCTAAAAATAACCCAACTAGACACGTCGCTACCTTAATAAGGGGGTTGTGCAGTCTCCTTTTGTCCAGCGCCTCTGTGGTTCAAAGGTACTTGGCTACCAGCGAGCCACAAGCCCTGGCGGGTGTTGTGGGTTCGAATCAGGCTATAATCTCAGATTATACATTGGTTCGACCCATGCACCTTCCAGCATGGGACAAAAGGTAGGAGTCACAACAACTATTTGCTAAGCGTAGCCACCAATACCCCTCCTCCTTCCTTCACCTTTCTCTCCACGCTCTTTCCCCTCCACTCGAAAAAAAAATCGTTACTTTCCCCTACCGTTTCAAAAAATATTAATATACAGTCAGTCCACAATCGTGGGTCACTCACAATTTAGTCACTTTTAACCTGGAAATTAAAATTCAGTCAGTCCCTTTTAACTTTAACCGTGTATTTTCGTTATTAATTACTCATTGAGAGAAAAAATTATTTTACATTAGTAGATATATTCATTCTGTACTACTAAACAAGTTAAAAGTACGCCAGAACGCTGAATAAAATATGTTTTGATTTTTTTCATTTGCTGCACAGTCCAGCTGTCAAATTATCACTGAAATAGTAAACAACTGAACGTGCGGCTACCGGCTAGTGAATTCGTAAGCTTCGTAAATGTAAATTAAACGAATTACATCTCAAAAGTCATGCTCGTATCAAAACAAAGATAAAATTTGTATTCTCCACGAGAGAAACACTTGTTTTATATAAGTTTTATGGACATTCGAAGAAAAATAAAAGTGACTCGTAATTGTACCGTGATTGTTCAAGTTTTACACAATTATGGGTCACTCTTTCTGCAGATCACCATTGAAACTGCAGCCGAAAATTTTAATTATTTTAATGCTAGTTAATGGAAATGCTTTCTTAGAAAGTAATAAGTTTAACACGATGTAATCCGTCCTATCCGTCGCATAACAGTTCCATCTCCATACAAACTGGGACAGTTATGCGAACAGCGGCAATATATACACGGAATACATTATATACGGATAGCGGAGAGTGGCGTATGCGTATGAACCACGAGTTGCAGACACTACTTGGAGAGATTCTTGACGTACAACGGGCAAAAGTTGGAAGACTATGGTGGGCCGGCCAAGTCACAAGGATGCCGCACGATTATGCAGTGAAATCTATTCTCTTCAAGAACCCCACCGGCACCGAAGATAGAGAGGCCAAACGTGCTAGTTGGCTCGACCAGGTTAAAGTAGGACTTGCGTGAGTCGAGACGCTCAACAAATTGGCGACGAATAGCCCAGTACTGAGTACAGTGGAGAGAAATTCTGGATTCGGCAAGAGCCACCCTGGTTCTTTACTGGTAGAAGTAAGTAAGTTCGTTCCGGTTAAACTGACAGAATATATTGACCAAACTCTTGTTTTAGTCTTTTGACCTTGAAATGCAGTCAGTCATGAATATTAATATTTTTCAAAGGTACACGGGTACCAGCGAGCCACACGCCCTGGTGGGTCTTGAGGGTTCAAATCCAGTTATAATCTCTGATTATAGCTTGGCAGCTTCCAGCATTGGATAAAAGGTAGGAGTCACAACGGCAACTTGATAAGCGTAGCTACCTATTACCCTTCCTTTCCACCCTCCTTTCCCAAAAATTTTTCATTACCTTCCCCTACCGTCCCTCCATCAATTGTAGAACCATCGTTTCAAAAAATATTGACAGAATATAGTTTGAAGCGCAGGTTAAAACCGTTCAGCATTACGGTTATTTCTTTATCTCAAAACTGCAATGAACTAAGTGCATCTTGATGTCGAAAGACTTAGAAAGATATTTCTATAGGGATTCTAATTGAGCTTAAGGCGGAACCGAAAGTGGCTAACGTTATTGTGTTAGTGCGACAAACACTGTACTGTACATCTCATGTGTTCGTTAAAAACCTAAACGTTTATTTGAATATTGCATTAGTATTGGTAATATATGTCAAATAGCGGAGCTTGCAAACATAAACAGCTGATCCGCAGCCAACCGCACTGACTACAAACATCCCGAAAAAGGGTTTGTTTTCTTTATCAAGGCATTCCGATTCAATCAAAATTAACAGCAGCAACTGAATAATGCGTAGGATCACTAGGATGTTTAATTAATCCGCTTGCATCGGATTGCGTTTTTGATTCCTGCGTTTGCGTTTTGTTTGTTTATTTCACTCTAAGCTCATCGATGCGGCGAAAGTTGAAAGCTCTTTAAAAGCTCATTGATGTGACGAAAGTTTGATACTGTGTTGCTGCTTTTTCGGAAATCGCTAGTTCAATTAAATATGTGCGTTACCAAATATCTATTAACTAATTCCAAATTATACATTGGTCGCTTTTATGAGCACGTAATGATCAATATGTTCAGTTAAATTTATTTTCCATTAGCAATTATGTTTTGCTGAGCGTTTATTGATACACAGCAGATCGGTAAATTGAATTACAAGTTTTAGGACATTATAACAGCGCTGGAAGCACTGATTACGTGGCGAAAGCGTGCTCTGCCAATACAGATGCATTTTTAAGGCGCAAAACAATATATGCTTCGAATGGTAGCCATTTATCCAGCCATCTTTGAGCCACTTTCGGTTTCCCCTTAATGGTGCCTGTTTATGCAACGAGACTGTTTTGCCCAAGGAAGGTTATTTTACCCTACTCTTCTCGATATAAAGAGATGTAAAATTCCATACCTTTGTATTCAGCTGGAATAACATTGATCTTCGACGTAGAACTACGTTTTACCTCAGGGTGTCAATACAAAATTTGGATTCAAGCTAGAGCCACGAAAGAATAAAAAATTTCCAAATTTAAAACGGATTTTGATGGTTCACATACCATTGGATTCATGAAAGATATAGCAGTTGTATGGCTTTCTTAAAATATTGTTTTCTATATGTTATATAGTGGAAATCAACGGAAATTTTCTAGTTGAAATTTTTCCATACATTTTCCGTGCAGACGTATGACGATTACATTCACCACGCTTGTGGTTGCGGCTGCTGGTGCTGCTGCTTCAAGACAGAGAAGCAGAATAAACTTGCGGCGGTTAATAAACAGAGCCGTTATCTTTTGGCTTTTACTCGCTGCACTGCAAACAGGCGACATATGCAGTCATGGACTTGCTAACGTAAATCAATTTTCGAGCCTTGACGACTGCAACCGCGGAATGAAAGAACAAACAAGAGCGATTATATTCAGATGGCAAAGAATGGAATTAAATGACACCTTCCCGGCAAGTTTGCTTTTTGATAATTGTCAGCGCGGACAAACGTATGTGAAATACAGTATTATTTGAATTATGAAAATGAACGTACAGCGAAATGAAGATTATTTTATCCTAATTTTAGTTGAGTTGACTGAGAAAATTTGAGTAAAATGACTACTATTGTTGCAATCAAGCAATCTGCCATCAGATTCCATGATAAAATAGCTTCGTTACGGCGAAAAAGTATCGGGTTCTCCTTATAGATTTCAAAGTTATGGAGCAATACTTCTTTGGGCTTCGAGAAAAGTAGGATGAAATGCCTTTCATTTGACCAAAACTGCTAGAAAACAAACGCGTGCCGTGAAAAGTGGTAACCACACCATTGGAATTCCTATGAAAATATCCTGCTTTTGACATCAAAAGATGGATGGCTTAGTGGCATTGAGAAATCTATACCTATAAAGAAGGATTTCTGTCTGTCTGTCTGTCTGTCTGTCTGTCTGTCCTGTGTTCCTTATAGAATCAAAAACTACTGAACCAATCGGCGTCAAAATTTGCATGTAGAGGTTTTTGGGGCCAGGAAAGGTTTTAGTGATGGTTAGAGACCCCTCCCCCCACTAAGAGTGGGGGCTCCCATACAAATGAAACACAAATTTCTGCATAACTCGAGAACTAATCAAGCAAATAGAACCAAATTTGGCATGTGGGTGTTTTCGGTGACAAGAATTTATTCTACGGTAATTTGAGACCCCTTCCCTCTTTATAAGGGGAATTATAACTCCTCTCCCCTTTAAGAGGGGGGGTTTCCATACAAATTTCCTCATAACTCGAGAACTAATCAAGCAAATGGAACCAAATTTGGCATGTGAAAGTTTTCGAGGGCAAGAAAATTTTCTATGTTGAATTAGGACCCCTCCTCACTTTAAGAGGGGGGGGGGCTCCTGTACAAATGAAATACCAATTTCCTCATAACTCGAGAACTAATCAAGCAAATGGAACCAAATTTGGCATGTGTGTGTTTTTGGAGACAAAATTTTTTTCTATGATGAATTGGGACCCCTCCCCACTTTAAGTGGGGGGGGGCTCCTATACAAACGAAATACAAATTTCCTTATAACTCGAGAGCTAATCCAGCAAATGGAACCAAATTTGGCATGTAGGTGTTTTTGGAGGCAAGAATTTTTTCTATGATGAATAAGAACCTCTCCCCACTTTAGGAGGGGGGGCTCCCATACAAATGAAATACAAATTTCCTCATAACTCGAGAACTAATCAAGCAAATAGAACCAAATTTGGCATGTGGGTGTTTTCGGTGACAAGAATTTATTCTATGGTAAATTGAGACCCCTCCCTCTTTATAAGGGGAATTGTAACTCCTCTCCCCTTTAAGAGGGGGGGCTTCCATACAAATTTCCTCATAACTCGAGAACTAATCAAGCAAATGGAACCAAATTTGGCATGTAAAGGTTTTCGAGGGCAGGAAAATTTTCTACGGTGAATTAGGACCCCTCCCCACTCTAAGAGGGGGGGCTCCTGTACAAATGAAATACAAATTTCCTCCTAACTCGAGAACTAATCAAGCAAATAGAACAACATTTGGCATGTGGGTGTTTTTTTTGGTGACAAGAATTTATTCTATGGTGAATTGAGACCCCTCCCCTCTTTATAAGAGGAATTATAACTCCTCTCTCCTTTAAGAGGGGGGGCTTCCATACAAATTTCCTCATAACTCGAAAACTAATCAAGCAAATGCAACCAAATTTGGCATGTGAAGGTTTTCGAGAGCAAGAAAATTTTCTATGGTGAATTAGGACCCCTCCCCACTTTAAGAGGAGGGGCTCCTGTACAAATGAAATACAAATTTCCTCATAACTCGAGAACTAATCAAGCGAATTGAACCAAATTTGGCATATGTGTGTTTTTGGAAACAATTTTTTTTTCAATGATGAATTGGGACCCCTCCCCACTTTAGGAGGGGGGGTCCTATACAAACGAAATACAAATTTCCTCATAACTCGAGAACTAATCCAGCAAATGGAACCAAATTTGGCGTGTAGGTGTTTTTGGAGGCAAGAATTTTTTCTGTGATGAATTAGGACCTCTTCCCACATTAGGAGGGGGGGCTCCAATACAAATGAAATACAAATTTCCCCATAACTCGAGAACTAATCAAGCAAATAGAACCAAATTCGGCATGTGGAGGTTTTTGGAGACAAAAATATTTTCTACGGTGAATTAGGATCCTTCCACACTTCAAGAGGGAGTGCTTCTACACAAATGAAATACAAATTTCCTCATAATTCGAGAACTAATCAAGCAAATGGAACCATATTTGGCATGTGGGTGTTTTTGGAGGCAACCATTTTTCCCATTATGAATTGGGACTTCTTACCTTTTTAGGAGGGGGGGGGGCTCCCATTCAAACGAAATACAAATTTGCTCATAGCTTTAGAACTAATCAAGCAAATGGAACCAAATTTGGCATGTGATAGTTTTAGATGGCAGAATTTTTTTTCTGTGGTGTATTACGACCCCTTTCCCTTTTAAGAGGGTGGGCTCCCATACAAATGAAATACAAATTTCCTTATAATTTGAGTACTAATCAAGCAAATGGAACCAAATTTAGCATGTAGGAGATTTTTGAGTCTTGAATTTATTTTATGATAGTTAGAGACCTCTCACCCCTGTGGTAGGGGGATATGGACTCTCATACAAATAAAACAGAAATTTTTGCGAAACTCAAAAACTAATCCAACTCGAGAAATTCGAGACTCTTCCATAAAACATTAATCAATAACAAGACCACAAAAACTATCTATAGTAACACTAGATCATTCAGGACGAGCCGGTCGCGAGTGTTGCCGGTGACCCGCCGTCGGAAGCGCCGCCCACTGGGGGGCTTGCAAAACTCGAGATAGTGACAAAGATCATCCGAGATTCATGATTTATGTACAACACAGGTTAATTTGTGGCAATACGAAGTTTGTCGGGTCAGCTAGTATTAAGATAAAGGACCTTTTTTCGTAAAAATCCCCACTGTACACTGATTGCAGTAACTGTCCACCCAACAAAAACCGCATATCAATCAATATGTACAGCAATTACGCCTCATTCAGCAATAGTATTTGATAAGGCAGTAAACACTTTGGCAGCACGATTTGTTGTTATTTAATGAGGTGAGTGTTCCTACCGGGGCTGGGAAGCCACTGTAAAAAAACGATAATAAATCATAATGATGTAACCTTGTGTCTCTCTCAATAATTGCTAAAAAAGCGCTTGCAAATTTTTGGAAAAGCAGCGAGCCTTTGGTGGTTCTTACTACCTAGTATTTATTTAACTATTTTCTCAGTCTAAATGGTCTTAAAATTGATAATAAATTATCTAGAAAAGATAATGAAAAAAACACACAAAACGAAAATTAACCCATTATATTAATGGCCTACTCTATTGAAGAAAATTTGCCTAATCTATTAAACCACATAGTACTTCATATAAATGAGTATAATCCATCAAAGTAATTCGTCTAGAATCATTACAATGAATTCAATGCATAAAATTTGCACGTGCAATTGGTAAAACATTTTAACAAGATCACAGCACACTGCATACGGTCCTACATATAGGTGAACCCTTCCATGCGCATGTTTAGTTTCAGCCAACCTCATCTAACTGGTACTGGTACGGACAGGCCTAGCCAAGTGATCATAACAAAAACAAAGGTGCTGAAGGATTGCGAATGATTGTCAAACATTGAAACGAAAGTACATGCATGCAGCAGCAGTAGCAGCATAGCACATGCTTCTGGTGGCTTTGCGTGAAACCAGTTGCGCTGTACCACCAGCAGCAAGCAAGCCAAGCGCACAACAATTACGGAAAAGTGGCCTCGCGGGTTAGCCGGCTTACGTTCGAATTATGTTTCGATCAGATTTGAATTATTAATGGAATGATGATGCCGATGCCGATTGAATTCAGATCACTGTCTAGTGAGAGATTTTTCTACAACGTGTCCATGTTTATGTAACGTGCTAAAAAGCCTCGTGAGTTCATTCCGAGCGTGCCAATCAAATCAAATCGCCACACGATCATCGCAAGTCGCACCATTTTCAACTGATTGGTGGTACTTACCGTTTCACCGTCCGCTTAGCACCCGCCGTTGGCCCCGTTCCAACGCTGCGGCCCCCGACACTGTTACATTCCGACGGAGGGCTTTTCAACGAGGCCGGCGAATCGATGCGTCGCGACGACAGGCCAGCCGTTGCTGCTTTGCCACAGCTGATCTTCGATTTCACATCACTAAAATTTTTCTTGATCACCGCCTTATTTTCGGCAATTTTACTCATCACTGCGTCCCATTTGTTCGGGGTGGCGGATTTCTTCGTAAAACTTAAATTACCAACACTAGCACTGACCCCGTTGCCGCCACCACCAATCGCACGTGCTCGGTGGTTATTAGCTCGAATGGGACGCTTGTTTTCCTGATTCTCGCACTCGTTCTCAACATCCAAATTCTGCACACTACCGCCGACACTACGCGAGGATACTGCCGTTGAAGTATCCTTGAATAAGCGTGTTTTGATTAGAGCCGCGCGCGACGACATTTCATGTTTTTTCAGCACCAAATTAGTTTCATTCTTCTGTTGTTTACGACTGCTGGAGCAAGGCTTTTTGCCACTGCCACCTGCAAAGCTGCTATTACGACTTCCACCACCGACGGGCGCGCCAGACAAACTGTCGGAACTAGTGTTGGAGGCACCGCGCGCGACAGCGAAGTTACATACGCTATCGGTTGTGTTACTACCACTACAACCACCTCCACCAGAAGCACCACCACTGCCAGTAATGCTATCGGCTTTACCATTCAGTAAAGAAGCCGACGACGATGGCGATAACGACGCCGATTGATTCTGTGTCGCTGTGGTCGCGCTTGAAGTCACAACCGAGGAAGGCGTGAAAACGTGCCTAGTGACGTCACCGCCATGATCACCTGGCAAATCAGCAGTGGCAGCATCACTGCCGAAGCTTTTCTCACCGAATACACCAGGCGATGAAGCGTTTGTGCTAACAGACGAAATCAACGACGAGTTTTGCAAACAGTTTACACCCTCCATCCCCGGATCCAGTACGGCGGAATTGACTGAAATCACCTTTTTCTGACTGCATGCGGTGTTGCTACTACTGAGAGTATCGGTAGAAGCATCCGGACTCATATCGCTCTCACCAACCTGGCGACCTTCACCACCATCGTTAGAATCATTCGGTTCCCTTTCGGCGCGGTCGTCATTCTCAAGCCTCCTGTGAACCAGGTCGTCCTCCCCTCTATTATCTACATCGGTGAATATGCCGCTCGATTCCATGCACGAATCATCGTTCTGCGGGTGCTGATTGATGAAAACATTTGCTCCCTGCATCATGGGGCCGTACAGTTGACCATCGATAATCTGCGCCCTTCGATCGCCCCGGTTGAATACATCATCGGCATCGCTTTCGGTGAAGAAATCACTGTCCGTCATAGGATCTTGCCGTCGCGGTACCGGAGGAGCCGGTTGCACATTCCATGCTGCCGCACCCTGATTCTTGATGCGCGGCCCGTTCGAAGGTGAGTGATCAGCACCGCGGCTAGCCGGTCGTGACATTTCCCCATCACCCTGGTAGCCCGTGTCCAAGCTCGTGATACTGGTTATACTCGTTATGAAGCTATTCGACACTTTAGAATTAGCCGATTTCGTCATCTGATCGGTTTTAGACTCGGAGTCGGCTTGCGATATTTCTTGATACAGTATCGGACCGGGGGGTGGTAAAATTTCCGATGGCAACATAATGTCTGACATGTCGGTCTTTACGCCCACCGGATCTAGCGGGAGTTCTTCGGGTGATGGTGTTTGATCGATTCTGCAGTGATGCAATCCGTGCTTGTGAGAACCCGCGCTCAGCTGTAGCTCAAGGTCTTTCGTGTTGTGAGTGTTTGTTGTAGTTGAATCCAAAAACTCCTTCATCTGATCGGGGGTGAATATCCCTAAGCTTTCGTCCATTTCAAAAGATCCCTGCTTTGTTAAACTGTTTGAAACAGGTGATTTAATGTGCGGTTTGGTTGATGACAGGGAAGAGTCACAAAGTTCTATGGAACAATCTAACGTACACTCGGTGAGATCCAATCCAAATGAGAATCTCTGCTTCGCGGGAATCGAACTTCGACCTTCCAGAGGTCGCACAGCGATGTCGTCCTTTCCTACCGATAGCGGCTCTTCCAAGCTTAAATCAAAACTTCCCTTCTTTTGAATTCCAGCATCCTCTAACACCACTCGTGCTTGATCATCATCCAGCTCAAGTTCTGCAGCGGTCAAGGTACGATCGGCATCGAAAGGCAAATCTAAAAGATGCACATTCTCTTCTAAGCTAGATCCTTTAATATCTCTAGTTAGGTTTAAAGCATTCGAACTCGTAGTAACTGCCAGTGGCGAATGCATTGTCGAGCAAAATACCTGTGTCTTGTTAAGAATCTGTGACGGGTCAGACAAGTGTAGCAAATCGGTAGTTTCGTTCAAGTTAAACGTTAGTCTAGTGGGCCGCTGAGCGGCCGGTTCCATCGTCAACAATTGCTCCGGACTTTGGAGCACATGTGTATTGTTCAGAATGTTTTCGACTTTCGGCAATACAGCAGTCTTATCCAATTCCTGGGTTATATTTGGAATGCATTGGGTTACATTTACCAATTTGTCGTAAACCATCGTCGAACTTAATGCTACCTTCGGTTTCTTACTTTCCGTGTCCAAGGTGTGTGTCTTATCCAGCAACGAAACATCGCTTCCGGATTTACTCGTCTGAAAGGATGACGACGATGCCCCACTCGTTTGGTTCAATGATTCTCGACTACCGCCGAGTTTCAGTGACTCCTGGGAGGACTTAACAAACGTCTCGCTACGTTTAACCTCGTATGTGACATTACCGTCATAGTTCAGCGTAACCGTCTCGTTCGGTGGCTTGAGCATTCCGCCTACGCTAAACGTTTCCGTTGACAACAGGTTGTCGGTACTGCCAGCTCCGACCAAATCCAACGATTCGTCAACCAACATTCGTCCATCACTATCGACGTCCACGTCGCTGGTCGATTCAGCTCGGTATAAATCAATTTGTTTGGTATCATTAAGGTTCTCGGTGGATGTCAGGTCCAATTTTTTGAAGAGATTTAAAGAACTGGCGCGAAACGGTGCCGGTGTTGAGGCTGCCAGAGCAGGAAACGGCGCGGATTCGCCGCATAGTTTATCACCGGAGTAGGAACGGGCGATCGTAATGCCGGTCGACCGCTGAGGGCCCAAAAATCGGGCTGGAGTAGCGAACGGGGCACTCGGCGGATGATACGACGAGGGCTTTGCTAGCTTGGACTGAAACTGCGCCGGTCGAATGGATCCGGGGATGGGAATTCTGCTGCTACTGGTGGTGCCGATGCGTGGTATCCGTGACTGCGTGAGGTCCTACAAAAGGGAAAACAGGAGAGGAAAAAAGCGTACATTAATTTTGCTGTGGAACAATAAGGAAGTGATCAAATTGTGTAACAACAATAACAAAGCTTGATTGTCCGTCTGGTTGAACGAATGAACAACAACAACAACAACAAAACCCAATTATCGGCGCATTGGAAGCCGCTCATGGCCAACCATTTCGATGACCCAGATCAGTTACATCGATACGCGATCGGCAGGGTGTTCCAAATTCAGTTAGCTCGTCAGCTCGCGCAGTCAGTCGCTGTGCGGTCGGTGGTGACTGCAGTGCCAATTAAAATTTGCTCGCTAGAGGATGTAATCTCGGTACACCTGTTCAAAAAAGAAACACATCATCCATTGTGTGCAGTCGTCGCTATCGATCGCTAATAAGAGAATCACCAACTCGAAAGCTAGATAAAGTGGGTCTGACCGATTAAGTGCGAATCAGCGCATTGTGGGGTAAATTCGGTGAATAGAAATCAAATATTAAATTTTCATCAAGTTTTCAGAAATCAAATATTTCAGAAAGTGATTTCATGTTAGAGTAAACTAGAAAAACTTTAAAAATTTTCACGCATGTAAAATCAAAAAAATGATAGTTGACAATAAAAGTTCAATAAATTTCAACACGAAATTAAACACATTATCCACGTAAATTTTCAAAGCTATTTCTCATCAATGTCTGATCATATCTAAATTTTGAATTAGATTGTTTACTTAATTTTTCAACCTTTGCAACACAACATTTATGAACGCATCCGCATTTTAGTATTAAAACAGTAAAGGAACAGTTGCTGCAAGTTATGGACTTTAAACAGATTTACATGACTGTGATCCCACTGTGCTGGTTGATCGCCGTCATTGGTTTTATTGTATTTTAAACAATTATCATCGCCGTCGGTGATTACCAATGATGGCTGCTGGGGCAGCCATGATTGCTTTCTTTTTAACTCGAACTGTGCACTTTACTTCAGTTCAACGTCTCACGTAAGCCAGTTGTTATTTTCTTCTGATTTCAATCTATTTAGCAACTTTCCTCTAACTTGACTCGTGTCCGTGAGTCAATTCAGCAGCAAAAATCGAGACCTCCTAATCTCGACCTCTATGGGAAAGTTGAGAGACTTTAAGAGAAGTACAGTGAGAAGTACAGTGATGGGCCTTTCCCAATAGTTGTGATTTGATGTAAAATGTTTATTACAACTACCTAATAGCAAGCAAATAAAGCGTCTTACTAGAATTCTCTTACTAGTAAATGGCAATTAATTAGTTTATTTTAAAAATGTTGGTGGTTTAAAGAAAAACTTTCTACTGTTGCAAATTATTTTGATTAATGCATGAAATTTTATATTTCAATAAGTTTTTTATGGGGTACCAAAAATTATGTTCATCACGACAATTTCATGAAACGTCATCAGTGGTTGCGCGAACAAAAATGGTTGGAAACCACTGTCGTAAATGATAAATTGAAAAATCGTTCCGATGTGTTGCCACATCAATTGAACAAAACTGTTGCTTAATCATTCCCATTAAACCATGGGTAATTAGAGAACATTATAGTAAACGTCATGAGGTCGCTCTATTGTTTCTAAGACCAAAGGTGAAAATATGTGTTTTTGAAGAAAAAAATTTACTGGTGAGAAGTCGATGAGCGTTAGATAAGCACCATTTAAACTGAAGAAGAGACAAAATCTAAGTGCAATTTTGGACGTAGAGGTGCTAGAACACTTATAAAATTTTACTCGCACGACACAAACGTTTTTGCATGATGTTTTGCATCATTGCAGCTAGGTACACATCGACCACAGGACAAGACCGAATTGCTTTGGTAGGTAGACGATGATCGTATTTGACGGGATCAGAAGAATATTTTTCGTCATGCCTGTCATGATTTGGATTCACGAAGATTACCAAACATGGCATGTCAGGTGGGGCTCGCACACACGCTCTTTCGGTTGGTACCCGAATGTTTTACTAATTAAACTAGTGCCGCCCGTTACATTAGGTAGTCTAATTTTATTTCACTTTCCAATTCTATCATTCTACATTCGCACCACACACCTTCTTGCGACGATATTATTTTCGTATGATTGCACTTTGCTTCTACCGCCTAGAAGATACACAATTATCTACTCGATCAGTGCGATAGAAACATGTAGTGCGTTGTCGACAGTCGCTCCGGCAAGTCTTCGCGTGATTAACCTCCAAGGAGTGTTTTTTCTTTTTATTTACCTGTATTTTTACTTGACTCCAAACGCAGTCATGAGGAAAACTATTTTTTGGAAAGGGAGGAAGGGTTGTGTTTGTGTGGCATAAGCGGTCAGAGACGTCCCCCAGTTCGGTATGGGAAAGCAGAGAGATCGGACGCTTGTGCGTTTTCGCGAGACCCAGAATCGAAAGATCAGTAGTTTTCACTGTGATTTGGTGTACGCGAGTGCCTTTAGTTGGAATTCGAAGATCCAAGAGTGATTAACGACGAGTTTATACTCCGCAGATCAGAATGAGTGATGTTTTGGGCTAATTGTGATGAAAAGTGCGATTCCGAAGCAAGCTATTTCAGCTTTTTCCTTGTCGGTTATGCATGTCTGTGTATTCAAGCAATGACATTGCCCGCTCAGTTATGTGCGTCTTTACAGAGCGCAAGAAAATTTTCGTTTCGGCAGTTCGTGTAATAATGTGTTTCGAATGCAAAGTGCATGTGTGTTAGTGAAGCAGTTGAAGCTTGTTAATTTTTTTTGCTAGCACACAGCTTCCTGCTTTCCGTGTGTGCATCTCGTTGTGCTACTTGCCGTTGAAGCCGCTGACGAATAAACCGGATCATCGCCGTTCGTTTTTTCGTGTTTTTGCTTGCTGGTGGGAATAAGAGACCATCATGCAGTTAGTGTGTACGGGTACCATGCTCCGCATGTGTATGGTCTGATGTGTACTGTAGAGTGGACAGAAGACTTACCGATCCGACGAGTGCTTAGATAAGTAGTGGTTTGACTGTTTGTTTTTTAAGCTAAAGACTGATGTGTGGCTATGTCTTTCTTGTGTGCTGTCCGTTTTGAACCTTACACAGTCGCAGACTGATGGCCAATCGGGTGCCTGATTCGGTTAATAATACAGTGTAGAGTTTTATACAATTGATTGCACTTTTAAAATATAGTTTATTAATTAGTATATGACTGCGATACATAAACAAGTGTAGAATCATTGCCACTATAATAGATATTCCTTACATATATAGTATATTCATATTACTCATTATTTAATACATTTACATATACATCATTAAAAGGGAGGGGAGGGAGCATCAGGGTACCAAATGAATCGAAGACTGGATGAGGGATGTGGTAACTAGCCCAAGTCACATAAGGTCGGAGAGGATTTTGACGCGCCCTTCTAGCACACAAATCATCACGCAAGATAAGTTTGCACGGCGAAGTTATGTATCTAGAAACCGGAGGTCTATGCTGGAAGGAGTGTCTTATATTCCCGTGGAATCATATAAGCGACATTGCCTATAGATCCACCCAACCCCTTTTGGTCCTTCACGAACAGCATTGACATGAAAGTTGCTGGGTAGATAAATTCGATTCTGCGGTAATTCTACTTGCATACAATGGGAAACCCTTGAGGTGATGGTGGCTACCCCCATACATACATACATACATAAGCGGTCTAGAGACGTCCCTTCAACAGGCCACATTGTCTTCTTTGCAGCAAAGCTTGGCATTGCCGGCTCGCTGTTCTGCTCTCCATGTTCGTTGAAGCGAGCTCCATGATCTGCTGACGGCATTCCAAATGTCCTCGTCTAGACACATTTTCTCAACAATGTTGTCTACGTTTAGTGCGGGCACCGCTTCAAATATGGGCCATACAAAGACTGTATGCTCGGGAGTTTCTTCAACATCGCCGTTCTTCGGGCGATGCAAATGCTGTCTGAAGCAACCGTGTCCCGAGAGAAATTGCGTCAGATAGAAGTTCAGTTCTCCGTGCCTCCTGTTCACCCAGGCTGAGAGTACCGGTATTAACCTATGCGTACATCTTCTGTTAGTCGCGGAGTTCAACTATTGCTGTCACTTTACTATTGACTCCGACTCATAGCTTTTCGAATTCTTCCAGTATCCTTCAACTTATAACATTCGTCGTCTTCCGCCAGAGTGATGTAGTTCTGTGTACGCTTCCGCCTCGCATTGCCATGTGCCGATACGTACTGTGTAATCTCTACTTATTCCACTGGGTTTTAAGCGCTGTTACGCAAGCAGGACTACCGTATCGCTGTATCGAGGGGGATATACTGGCTAAAATACGCCTTTTACTGCTGTTTGGATCAGAGTTGTCTGGTATGATTCTGACCAGCACATTAATCACTTTTCCCGCTTTCTCGCAAGTTTAGACAACGCGGTAGTTGAAATTTCCGCCTGGGTGTTTCAAACCTCGCTTCGAGGCTGCCGTGTGCTGTTCCACAATGAGCTGCCTTGCGGTTGCTGACCAACAGCACTTCCGTATTGTGTTGGGCTATTTGCTATTTCACCCCTTGCATCCAGCTTTCGATTATGTCTATCGACTCGTTTACCAGCGTTTCTACCTGTTCCAGCGACTCTCCTGTTACTACTACTACTACGATATCGTCTGCGAAACCGGCAGAATCAGTCTTAGTACTCCGTCGTACATCCCGTTCCAGAGAGATGGAGCCTTGCGGGACTCCTGTCGTAGTACTGATTGTCCTGTGTTCCTTGTTTGTCTTGTAAAATTGTATCCGATTCTCGAAATAACTTCTGGAAATCCGATACAAGGGATATGGGGATACTATGGGATGGTAATCTATTCAGGAAGTGCTTTCGAATCAGTTGCTATGCACCCCCAAGACAATGGAACAATTCCACCAAATGTTGGACACATGTACTGAGAACCTTGTTGAAAGCAAACACCGATCATTATAGGCGGTGATTTCAATGCCTGGATGGTGGAGTGGGGAAGCAGATGCACCAACGCGTGAGGAAATGGCTCACTGGAGCTAGACATGCACTTTCCGCAGGGATGGTGGAGAGTCCATCATCCATGTCATTTTTTGCAGTCCATCATTGGTGCAAACATGAACTGGAGGGTATTGGAGGGATATACTCACAGCGATCACCTTACCAGGCGATCCAGTATTCCATGGGTGAACGGAATTCCGCAGCAACTCTAAAAAATAGAACCAATAAACAAAGGTGGAAAACGAAGCCCTTCGACAAGGAACTTTTCATGGGAGAGCAACGCGCGGACAGCGATTTCCTGGATCTGAGCATAGACGAACTGCCAGAAACGCTGGCGAAAGCATGCGGCGCAACAATGGCGAAGAATAAACAAACTGAGGAATAACCGACCCCCAGTTTATTGGTGGAACGGAGAGCTTTGCGCACTTTCGTGCTAACTGCTTCAGGGCAATAAGAAGCTTCCAAAGAGAAAGAAATGTAAGGGAAGAGCGAATATGGGGATTTAGAGAGGCCAGGACCACACTTGAAAAGGCGATAAAAAGAGTAAATAGAACTGTCTAAAGGAGTTATGCAGATACGCGGACTGACTGAAGCTCATCTAACCACTCCCACCAGCCCAAAATGGCGGCATTCTATCATATGATACATAGGATGGACACATTGCTGTTGAATGAGCTAGGGAAATAAAAAGAATTGACATACATTTTAGAAATTGCCAAACTGAACGGATACAAAGAAAGGACTATCCAGGTCATTGTTTCCAAGAAAAGAAGGAACGCATACAAAAATTCACTCACAACACTAACACCAATAACACCAGAACTAAAGAGAGTTGCGAATACCACGAAAACATAACACGCCCTCTCCATTGAAAAATGAAGAAATGTAAGAATCGACGTCGTCTACACCAGCCGAAATAACCAACTCAAAAGTAATTTGGGATCAACTAAGGACCCGATTGAAGAACATAGAACATCCGGAGTTTCATTAAATCAGTTGCCCACATTGCAAAAAGGTTTACATCGGCCAGACTAGAAGAAATCATGAAACACGTACTAAAGAACACTTGGCAGAGGTAGCAAAAGCATCAAAAGATGCCGAAATGGCCGGAACTTGAGAGTTTAGAGATCTGCAAGAGACCACATAGACTGTAGATTACAGAGGCGACTAAAGCACTTAAAAACCGCTAAATTTTTAATCAAAACGGGGAATATCATCACAAGTAACGGTAACTCTCCGTTTTGATTCAAAATTTAGCGGTTTTTGAGTGCCTAGTCGCCACTGTAATCTACAGTCTCTGTAACAAGAGACGCTCCTCCATTCTAAACAAAGAAACTAAAAACGGTTACTCCTGGCTTTTTCAATATCTACCAAAGCGTATACACACACAGACACACTCACACGAAACAACTTCTAGTTGAAACTTCGCTCTCTCTCTCTCTTCGTTTTCAGATCCCAGATTTACTTTATTCACATAATTCTACTAGTTTTTTCGAGTTTCTTCCTTAATTTTCTTAGATTTTAGACTCTTCTACAAGACATTAGCCAAACATACCACTAAAACTACCTACAGTAAATTTGTCAACCTACACCAACTTTGTTTTTATTCGCATTTTTGTATTTTACTTGTTACCACTTTTTCATTACCTTTCCGTTGTTTTTTCGTTCGCTTGGTTGGCGCCTTTTCGCCGTATTTTGTTACATCTTTCCTTCGTATTCGTCATCTTCTTGTCACCCCAAGTAACAATTCTAAAGCCACTTGGTTTTACTTGAATAATATAAAGGTTTTATTGCGGTATTAATAATTACCCTTAGTTTTATTGTGGTATTGCGCAATACCAAAAGAATTCGAGTCCAAACACACTTATAGCTACCTAGAAAACCATAATCAAACTGTTCATAAAGCAAATTTATTGTGGTTGCTTTATTACCACGTTAAAACTTGTTGGCTGCACCACGTCTCTTATAAACTTACCATAAGTGTGGCGTAGCAATACAAAATGGGGCACCAATCAAAATTGTTCTTATCGCGGTTGCTTGTCAAACAGCAATAAATCTGTTAGTTTTATAGAGCTATTAAAACGGTAACACCCTGACCAAACAGTTTTTTTGCTGCTATTATGAAGAATACCAAAGTTCAACACCAAAATCATTTTTTTATGCGAAGCCATGTTGCCATATTCTAGTATTTTGTTTTAGCTCGCAAACAACAGTTCATCAAAGCAAAGTGTTTTGCAGAAAGAAAGTTATTATCAATCGGGTTTCCTGTCAGAGGAAGCAACTAGAATGGTTTTGCTAAAATTTGACACTGAATAACTGAATATTTTCAATTTGTTAAAATGACCAGTTTTCGAAAATTGCAAAATTTCAGTGGCACGCTGATTTTATCGACCTATCATATGGATATGCACGATGAAATTAAATGCGCACATGCTGCAAACCAATGATATTGCTTAAAATTTAATAAATATTGTATCGAATATTTTATTCTGGTCGCTATAAACCAAATCGTTCAGAATGATCTGTCAGTAAAGCCTAACTTTTCTGCTCACGGTTATATTTTCAAGCTGACAAAGCTATTGAACTTCTTTAGTTTTTGTCAGCAATGCGAAAAGCGAAAAGCTTTTTTAAATTATGGCGATGGCTGTCAAGCAGCGAAAGCTGAACCGGTTTTATTGCTGCTTTTAGCAGAGTGTGATACGACTACTTGAGCTTATAACTTGATTCTTATAGCGGTTATGAAAACATTCTGAGGAGTAGGTCACTTGGTCAGAAAGCAGTTTTATAGCGGTCATCAGAAAGTTCTGGTGGAGCCCATAGTTTTTCACCAACTTTTCATCGTGTTTTCGTCGTTTTATGATCTCTGTGTCTCTTGTTTTCCCGTCTTTTTTACCACTTTCTTCGTCTTGTGTCGATGTATTTGTGTTATGACAGCAAACATATTGTCTTTTTACTTTTTACTGCCGTTTCGTCATTCTTTCGTTGTCTTTTTGTTGTATATTCGTCATCTTTTCGCCGTCCTTTTTTTGCATGTTTTGTCGTCTTTTCGACGCCTTTTTATACATGTTTGTGGTATTTTTTTCATGCTTTTTGTTTTTGTGTTGGTGTTTGTACCTCGTCTTTCCATCGCATTTCCATGTTATTTCCGTCGTATTTTAGTCACCTTTCATAGCCTTTTCGTCAACTTTGCATCGTATTTTCGTCATGTTTTCATTTCTTTTTCATCATCTTTTCGTTGCATTTACACCGTCGTTTCGCCGATAAGAGCACTTGATCGACAGGACCATAGAAGATTCCTAAATCCGCAGAACTTCGGATAAATCAGTAGCTCAAGCGTCACTGCTTCCTGACTCGGCAGTCAAATTGTGTATGATTTGATGGCTACAAGGCTGATCTAACAAACCAATCGTCGTATATTCAAATCTTGGTTAGGAGATACTGCTGTGGTCAGTAGGATGGTCTCATCTTATCTTATCTTATCTCACACTAACGCAGCCAATACTTGAAGGCATCCTGGAAAATGCCGATTGCTTAAATCGGTCATTTTTCTTGTCAACGGCCAGGCCAACTGCGCAGCATGTACCGCAGAGAGAATTCCAAAGAATTAAGTGGAATTAAAAATGATACTTAATTCCATTCAACTCATTGAAATCAAGGGGAAGGAAGAAAGCGTGGACCTCCCGTACCAAACGCTTCCCTAGAAGATATTGATTAATTTACAGATTACAAATTGTAGTCGTTGGGAGTATCTTTGCTAATAAAGGTTAAGTGATACTCCGGACCCTCGGGGATGAACTTATGGCATTAACCATAGTCTGGCTGCAATAGGCCAAGGTTATAGCGCCTTTTTTTCGCTCTCTGAAAATTGAAAAATTCCGTCTACCTGGCATCATTTTAATTACTTAGTAAAAGAATAAAATTTAGAAATAATAAAATATATGAATGCAGGAAAATCAAATAGATAAACGAGTGAAGTTATGAAACGAGCTCACCGGCATTTGTTTCTTCGTCCATTCCATTAAATCCCGCCACTGAACAGCATTTTCGATTAAACTTGAAACAGTTTAAAGTCCTATTCGAAAGCTAGGTTTTGGGTGCCTCCGGGGCAGAACTTCATAAACCGCAAAAGTCACTACCGTATGCACAAGCGTAAATTCGGACCGCTTCCAGTAACAGTTGCCTCCAGTAATTCCGTCTGCATCCAAACATGTAACTTGTTTGTCACTATCTTCAAGGCACATGCTAATTCTATATCTGCTGCCGCTGGCCGAAAAACTAATCTGTTTGATTATTTTAACAACTAATCTGCTTGATTATTTCCAACTTCCCAATTCGTACGGAACCGATAATTCGTTTTATTAAATATTGTTTTACAAACTGTAAGAAAAATTTTGACAGCGAAAAATTTTGCTGCCGTCCACACGCGCTGTTTACTGCGATCTCCTGTGGTCAGTAGGATGGTCTCAATGAAGAAATTTCAACTCATTTTCTAAAGAAAGCATATCCGCGTGTATGTAGAAGTGAACTTAAATGTTATTTCCGAAGCAATTCTATTATCTGTTCAGATTACATTTCGTGTTTAGTACGATGCAAGTAAATTGAATTCAGGCCAAAGCCAAACGGGGACTCTGATGTAAGCTGAATGGTACTAGACTAAAAGCATCTCCAGCAGTCTGTTGGAAGTTTTGCGACACTTTCATTTACAGCAATTCTCATTTTAATTAAAGTTATATCCGGAAACCGAAACTAACTTCCACAAGCCTTGCTTGCTATTTAGTGCCGAGTACATACTTTCACGCCATCCTTGCAGCCTTGTTGCTAGCAGCTTTCACAGCTTGAAATCCTTGTAGCTTCAAAATGGAAAATGTGAACGACTTTCCAATTCAACTAGTAGTGTGTCATCGGGTCTATCAATGAAGATTGTCTGCTTTTTCATTCATGTTACGTAGTAAGGAAATTTTTGAACGAGTTCCAATTTCTTGGAAATTTGCTTATCGATTGTTTTTAGAATATTTTTTTGTATTCCAAAAACCAAACAACAAAACTAGTCTATTTTACCCCGTCACTGTTCTGCGGCTTGGCCCCGGAATTACATGCTGACCACCAGCGGGGGATTCCGGTTCGATAGTTCGGCCATTCATGAGACGAGAAACACAAATATGTAGCTGTAGCTCTGCCATAGCTGCTTCGATGTCAAATGTTCCGGATGCTTCCTCCTGCCGAGCAGCTTCGAGTGCACTGCACAGTGTGGAGCATCGCAAATATTTGCTTTCATTACTTAATTTCAAGGGTATATTTGTATGTGTGTTTGTGTGTGATATGTATGTACGATCAGGCGCTCAACCCAGCAGCATCCGCGAAGCCGCCATTCGTGTAGCCACATATAGGCAGAATGCGATAAGATTTAATTTGTGGGAGGCTTCCGGGTGCATGCAGCAAACAGGAGCTGGCTTGAAACCCCTATCCCCGTACTGCACTTTAGTGGAAATATAAATGGATATTGCACCGACGACGATGGGACTGAGAGCGATCCGATGTGCAAGCCTATTTAGACGAGTCCCGAGTAATGATTTCAGCTTGGGGGTAAAATGTAATTTAGCAGAGGGTAATAAAATTCATGTTCAGTAGATAAACCCATTCATCACTCGGAGGCTTGGGTATGTGTTTTCGGTTTTATTGTTTACAGATTCGAGATAGACGAGTTGCTCTGGTGTTATCCGGTGTGGTAATATATCATTTCAAATGGATTAAGAGCCATTCTTCCATACTGTTAAAGGTAATACTGAAATGTTTGGACAGCTGCAAGTATGATCAAACTGGAAAAATACCCAGCTATTGTCACGATTTTACCATCCTATTTGAATCCGGTCTGTTTTACATATGCATGACTGCACATGTTGCAGCGATGTTCAACATCAGCATCCTACCAATTTGCTATCGTTTACAACAGCCCATCATCGCCGCAGCAGGAGAGTCTGAATGGGCCATAATTATCTTTTCGGTGGTCATCGGATGCGTTATCACGTATCGTAGGTACCTCTTGGCTTGGCATCATGAGGCTGTAATACCTTTATGCAAACCGATTGCTGCATAAATGGAGCACCACCGGTTGCAGCAGGACGCGACGATTGCTCTGGTGATGCTTTTCTTGTCATTTACTGATGTAAATCATGCTGCGACAACAAGATTTATGCGGCTGGCTGAGCATGGTTCGTTGAACCACACTTCAGCTCTGGTTCAAAACATTGCGGCTACAAACACCTGACCGCAAACAGGCTGTGAGATGATATGAATATACATTTTTATTATTGATTTTTCCCCAAGGAAAATGGAGATGGGTTGATGTTGCGATGCGATGCCTTTGTTACCAAGAACAAAGCTTTTACAACGTTAGAAGTGAACGAGCAGTGTTTCGTGTTGCAACGATGAAAGCTTCGTATGATGTGGTTATTTTTTTTGCTTCTATGCTTTGATTTAGTTCTAATGGTTTTGATGTAGCATGTAATAAGAACAATTTGCTCAGTGGGAAATAAACAGTTCGATGCTGATAAAAAATACGTGTCTAACCATTTTGATACTAGGTATTGAAAAAGTTTCATTATTTAGTGAGGCATTGTAGTCCACCCGGTCTGATAAGAGGAATTATTGATAATTTATCAAACATGATCGGAGATGAGATAAAAATAAGGTATTGTCGTTATCGTCGGGCCACTATGATGGTTGGGCCATCACGATTTTACAGTTTTAGTAACTCATGACATCTATGATAAAACCATTGTAAAACTTCTTACTGTGATAGCTATAACTTTTCACAATATTGTGAGTTTCAATCGTGTATTCGAAACACCCGTACTGAATTCTAGTGACTAAATCTTACAAAAAAGTTTTCCAGGTGCAATGAACTTTTCTTCAAGAAATGATTCATGAAATGAAATTATCGAAATAAATTTTGAAAATGTATGAAGTGTGTTTTGCTACACACGAAGACTATAGAAAAATCCCCTCCATTAAGGTGTTTGGGAAGGCTAAAGTGAAATACTAGAAAAGCGCTATTCGTAAAGGTCGGGCCACTTGAGTAGTCATGGCCACCATGATTTTAAGCGCAGAAGCGCAATAATCGCTAGAGAATGTCAGTCACGTAACGTGATGAAATAAAGCAAAATTAGTACGATAAAAACCTAGATTTTTGTTGCTTTGACGTAGGACTACGTCTTACGGCAAGTTTTGAGATAGGGTGTCATTCCAAAAAATCGAAAAATGCGAGCGTCACGAAAAATGAAAGGTTTTGAGCGCTAATAACTCAGCGGTTTTCCGATTGATTTTCAATATTCTTACACCAATCGATCGGAAAATCTTCTAAGAATTGACTCAAATGAAGAAAAGTATGGATTCTTGATGTTGAACTATTGAAAAATTGAAAATAATGAACCTATGTTCTACCAGAATTCTCGCTTCGTGATTGGTTGGAAGATTCTATACGATTGTCTAAACCTATACCAATTTGATATCTGTGCTTGGGAAGTAAGCCAAAACAAGTGACAAAGCTTCCTCATTTCAACAAGATTTCTTAACACCGCGGTTCAACCTAGACCATTTTGATGTCCTTGCTTGGGAAGTATGCCAGAGAGAGTGACAAGCCCCCTCGTGCCAACAGATTTCTTACGAACGCGATTAAACCTAGTCCAATTTGATGTCTGTGTTAGGGAAGTGGGTCAGAAAAAATGACACAAGTTCGTTGTCTGAATAGATCGCAAATTCATTACTGCGAGACGATTAAACCTAGGCGATTTTGAAATCTGTGTTGGAAAAATGTGCTACAGCTGTAGTGTTCGGTTACAATATGACTCTGTATGAATACGCATGCTTGCCGTTTCATTAGAAGTGTAGTGAAAAGACGTGCTGTTGATAAAATTGGATTGAATTTGTAAAATCCCTTCAACGTGGGAAACCATGGATAATTAAAACAATCTTTAATTTCAGTAAGGAAGCAGGAAAGCAATAGTTTGTGTTCTTGATTTTGTTAAATTGTTTTCAAATGCACAATCTTTTGAGAATTGAACGTATGCAATGTTACTACTTTGATAAATGTTACATACAACGCATGTAGCATGTATATATGTTACATATAGCATGTATACATCAAGAATCGAATGATTACAAGCATGAATACATGCTACTATCACTATACAAAGAGACTTACGTAGTCCTGCGTCACCTATATATGCGGTCGTGTCTTGTACACAACCACTCTGATTTTTTTTTTCATTGTAGTTGTACACTTCGGAAAAGACGATTGTAGCAATATTGATTTTACAAGATTGCCAAAATTTCGCAAAAATGCAATTAAAAATAGGGTATTTGTACCTATATGAGCCGTTGTTCACGGAACTCATTCTTTTCATGTCTCTATATAGAATTTTAATAAATATGTCTTAGATTTTCTACGGTGGCCCAACCTGTACAACATGGCCCGACTATGACAACATTTTTTGTCTTCACGTAAATGCCTGTAACTTTTTTATTTTCCAAGCAATCCGTTCAAAACTTTCCGGAAATATAATTTATTCTTCCCCCAAAACCCCTTTTGAAACGAAAGTTATGAGCGAATTTCAAAACATGGCCCAACCACGACGACACTCCCCTTTAATTTAATGAAAATAATGCAATTTAAGCTCAGTCAACATGATTTTACTAGATTCAAATGAACATAATAAAAAAACACACTTTATTTCAAAACTTGTTGAATATTTGATTGAAGCTACATATGAGTGCTACACAGAAATTAGAGAATACGTGTAGTATTATATAAAGCGAACAAAACTTTTTTATAATAATTATTTGCAACTAAAAAATTATTCCTAGGTACTCATTCGTTTGGGTTGATTGAAACTGAATAAAAGAATAAAATCGGAAAACCGGAAAACCGGCTGGAGTCGCGCTGGTTTAGTGGAATTTCAACTAGAAATGAGACGATATCACAACAATATTCAATATTTTACACTATTATGAATGCACATAATATCATCGGAAAGCGGACGTGTTTGCCGGAATAATTTTCCTTTAGCACGGACGCTGGCCTGATCTATCCAACGGGATTTGCACATAGTTAAATTATGCAAAATGCAAACCGTTCCATCCGTGCGTCGGTCGGTCGTAGAATTTCCCCATTATTATTGGTGGGTGGCAGGGTGGCGAAACACGGTTTAACATTCTAGATAGGAGCGCCTATATCGGGCCATAATTTATCCCACCAAACACGCCTGAACGGTACTCGTCGATGGACAGGCAGCTCAATATGGTTTACTCTATATGTGTATTGAATTTCCAGCGTGAGAAATTAATTCTATTTGCTTTTCGTGACATTAATTTATTTACCCTGCGCTGTAATTATAATTAATTTGGTTTGCTTGGTTTCCCGCCCAGAGTTTAGCTGGTTTAATTTCATAAAATATTGTGTAGATATTGTGTGTGAAATTTATTCCGGAGCATAAAGATTCAATAACAATTAGTTAACAGCAATAGTTAAATCAGAAATTCACTCTAGAGAGGACAAATCGTTTCTATTGGAAACGCCTCCATTTTTGAAAACTTTTCGTTTCACCAAATGCTTTGCCTTTAACAAGGCCGATGTTTTAACTGTTTTTTTATTAGCAAAAAACATATTGTAATACGTATTCTGCAGCAATTCGAAGTTATCATGCGCTGCATGTTGGCCGGTCGGTCAACAAACGTTGGATCGAACGCAGCTGACGGTTCTGAAAACGGAACGGGAAGAGATTTTCCGATAAGGCACGTACTTAGGGATGCTGTTGCTGCTGCAGTAAACACTATGCGACAAACGCTGTGGCTCCCTGGAAGCTATACTAACCACCAACGTCCACTGTCGGGCGGGTGATTTATTTTTTGCGATGTACTCTAAAGCTTCCCCTAAGGTACACCGGGGCTCATCGAAATACTTCCTTTAAACACATTTTTGTACAATCACGTTATATTTCTTTGCTTTTATCACTAAAAATATTAGGGAAAAATTGAACAGGATTGGACAGCATTCAAATGACGAGCTTGTTTTTTAATGATTGTCAGTGTGGACAAATGTACGCTTCACAAAGCGGTAGTTGTCTGAAAATCGAGAAAAGAAAAAAAAACTTTTTCCGATTAAATTTTCTTTAATTTCAGGTTTCGTATTCGACTAAGACGCTTCAAAACATTCAGTCAAACCTGTAGTTTAATTTTTGTGCAATATCCAAATTGCTGTCATAAAGAATCGACCAAGTCTTGATTGTTTAACCAACTGGATGCGAGCGGCTGTGCTCAGCAGTCAGATCTTTGAACGTGGTAGAGGAATCTAGACGATATCGATGATTGCCGACACGATGACGCACTGAACTGTTCATACCGTTCATCGCTGCGGTAGCACAATGTATCGCGGCCGAGATGGTATATAGCGCGAAACGTGTTCTGATGCTGTGATAAGCTATTTTGTACCAGGGGTATTCGACCCCTACCATTTACCTGAAAGGTTACTTGAAATTTTCCAACGATCTACTTAATTTCTGCAATTCTTTTTGAAGTTATTAAAAATTTACTTTTGAGTATTTTCTGCATGGATTCTCAACTTCCCAACCACAGGTAATACATATAGATACGAATATATACTATATCTTGCATATGTGAGGTCAATATTAGAATACTGGTCACCATTTTCATTAATACACCAGGAACGAATAGAATCAGTACAAAAACAATTCGTGCTGTTCGCTTTGCGTAAACTAAATTGGATAAGCTTTCCTCTTCTCTCTTATGAAGCCCGCTGCTTGCTTATAAATATACAGACACTAAAACAGCGACGTGAGTTCGCCAAAGTGTCATTTGTAAACGATATTGTTTCACACCGTATAGATTCTATAGAAATTTTATCTAAACTTAGCTTTTATGTACCGAACCGTCAATTGCGGAACCGAAATATATTTAGCATAAGTCACTGTCGCACAAACTATGCCAAATTCGGGCCTTTAAATCAGATGATGATCGCCTATAACCAACATTGCGAAAATATTGACTTTACTATGTCTAAATTAAAATTAAAACAATACTTTAATTCTACGCGTTAGATGCAAAAAATGTAAGCAATATTATGTAATTTAAAAGTTATACTGTACAGTTTTCTTTGTAGATTGTATTGTAGTAATAGAACTAATATAATATAATAACTAATGTAAAAGGTCTACTATGATTTGACGACTAAATAAATAAATTAAAAAAAAAAGAATGGGCCACTTAAAAAACAAGTTTCTTGCCTTGCATTGAACTTATTTTTGGCTACTTATAGACTTCTTTTAGACATTCTTCATATTTTTCTTAGCCTTCTTTTAGACTCTCTTTGGATTTCTTTTAGAATTCTTCTATAAAACTTCTTTTAGACTTCCTTTAAACTTCTTTTAGGCTACGTTTAGGTTTCTTTTAGGCTTCTTTTAAATTTCATCTAGAATTCTTTTATATCTCCTTTAGTTTTTTAAACTTATTTTACAGGGTGTTCAATAAGTTCGAATATAACTTTTCATCGTTTTTTTTTTTGTTTTTTTAGATTATAGTCACTTTAACCAGTTTTGGGTATTCGTGACTTCTGCGGGGTTGGGATTTGAACCCAAATCCTCGGCGTGAAAGGCGTGAATGCTAACCACTACGCCGGGACTGACCCCCACTTTTCATCGTTGTGTAAGTGCGCATCATGTGCATTCTCTGTATTGGTATTGCTGTCAGTTTTAACCTTATAAATATAGGCTAACTGACGCGCAAGGTGTCGACTTGATGTCATTTGTTATTTGTCTACCGCGCGCGATGATCGGGGCTGTGGGCGCCGATGTTGGCCAGCATCCCCCCGACCCACATAAACATCCCGCGGTTCCAGAGCGCCGCGTCGGGTATGGTTTAGGGGACCGTATCCAAGCGTGGGAAGCTTCCACTGGTGTTTATCGAGAAAAACGTGAAAATCAGCGCCGCGTACTACAAGACCAAGGTTCTGGAGAAGGTTGTGGCCCCGGCACTTCGTGACCTCTACAAGAAAGATCATTACGTCTTTCAACAGGACGGCGCACCGGCCCACACGGCGAATGTCGTCCAAGCGTGGTGTCGGGAGAATTTGACTGATTTTTTCGATAAGACTTTGTGGCATCCCAGCTCCCCGGATCTTAATCCCCTGGACTTTTATATATGGGCGTATATGCTGGCCAAGCAGAGCAAACATAAAGTGAGCACTATGAACCAATTTAAGAAGCTCATTTCTAAGGTCTGGGACGAGA
The DNA here is from genome assembly GCF_943734655.1 of Sabethes cyaneus. Classification (NCBI taxonomy): domain Eukaryota; kingdom Metazoa; phylum Arthropoda; class Insecta; order Diptera; family Culicidae; genus Sabethes; species Sabethes cyaneus. The sequence continues at coordinate 210,878,531 of NC_071355.1, forward strand.
TGCCCATGGACCAGGTGCGTGCCGTGTGTGATTCTTTCAAGAAACGTCTCAAGCTTGTCATAAAGCACAAAGGGGGGAGGCTTCCACCAAATATGTCGGTAAGGTTCCCAATAAATATTGCTTCAATAAAATTTGACTCAAAAAAGGATATCTTGTATTTCCATTTTTAAACACATTTTTAAAGTGTAAAGTGTATTATTGAACACCCTATATATCTCATTTAGAGTTCTTTTGAACTTGTTTAAGACTTCCATAAAACTTCTTTTAGGCTTGTCTTAAACTTCTTTTAAGCTTTTCTATATTTATTTTGGACTATTTTAGACTTCTTTTTGACTCATTCTAGCCTATTATTAAGCTTCTATCAGATTTTTTCTTTTATTTGGTTATAACCCAGAAGGTCATTCACCATTCTAGATGATAGTTGACCTTCTTTTAGATCTCTAGTACACTACTTTGAGCTTCTTTTACATTATTTTTAGGCTTCTTACAGACTTTCTTTAGATTTTTTTAGGTTTTTTTTAGAATTCTCAAAATTTATTTTAGAATTCTTTTAGAGTTCTTTAAACTTGTTTTAGACTTTTATTAAACTTCTTTTAGACATCGTTTAGACTTTTTTCTAACTTTCTTTAGTTTTCTTCTAACCCTCCCAGTTAACTCCGGGGTACGATGCTGGTCTAACAAGCCAATCTCGACTGGACGGTCCGCTACAGAGTTAATACCCAACAAACATCTTTGCTGAATAACAGCTTATCAAGCGCTTGTTACACGGTTATTAGCTGTACAATGGTTGAATAAACTACGATTAAAAAAATTTTTTTGTTGGGTAGAATCTTTGTACTAATCCCGTAATTTTCCTGTACCTTAACCCTCTAACGGGTAAGGCCGTCTATAGACGGCCTTCGCTTTTGTGCTCCAGAGTTGCATACGAAATTTGTTTTGAATTATCAATATGCAAAATTTGTTCAGAATAGATTTCTTGGCATTTTTATATTAACATCACAACATTCTGACTATACATTTAAAAGTTATCTTCTTTCAAAAACAAAAATTCCAAAAAATTTCGAAAATAATTAATTCGCGAATATTCCCTTTTTTACTTTTTGAGAAAAAGGATATCTAGAACAAAAATATTGACCTTAAAATTTTTCTATGCGTAAGTTTCATGCTTTATTTCAATTTTGTAATGTATTTGAATTGACAAAATATCTGGGTAGAGCGTTATACATGAAGAACGAAAAAAAGAAATTGGACTTTTTGTAACCTAGCGCTACTTCAGATAATTATTTTTGCATGAAAATCCGAACTTAACGTTCTTTTGCGTGTTCTTTCATGATAAAATAGTCATCAGCTTGATTGCGTCGTTTTTACGATGTTTCCCGTTAGAGGGTTAATAACCGACTGTGAAGTCTGTTGAAAAAGAAGGCTCATGTTCTGAAGGACGCTTATACCCACGGCTTTACTTACTAGTTTTCTTCTAGATTTCTTTTAGAGTTCTTTTAAACTTGTTTTAGACTACTGTTAAATTTCATTTAGACAACATTGAGACTGCTTTTAGCCTTCAATAGAAGTTAAATCTAAGTCTAATAAGACTTCCTTTAGATTCCTTTAGACTTCTTTTAGCATTCTTTTGGAAATCTTTTAGAGTACTTTTAGAATTCTTTTAAACTTGTTTTAGACTTTCATCAAACTTCTTCTAGGCTTGCTTTAAACTTCTTTTAAGATTTTCTTAAATCCTGAAAATTTTTAGACTTCATTTTGACTTATGTTAGACTATTATTAAGTTCCTTTAAATTTATGTGTTTAAATGGTTTCAACCCAAAGGGTCATTCGCTATTTTAGATTATTGTTAACCTTCTTTAAGATCTTCGGACTTCTTTTACATTATTTTTAGGCTTCTTATAGACTTCCTTTAGAGATTTCTTCTAACCTTCTTTTGGACCTTTTTCAGATTTCGTTTAGAATTTTTTTTAAATATCCTTTAGATTTCTTTTAGAACTTCTTTTAAATCTCTTTTAGGTTTCTTTCAGTCTTGTTTTAGACATCCATCAAACTTGTTTTAGACTTCCTTTAGACCTGTCTTAAACTTTCTTTAGGCCTTTCTAAAATTCTTTTGGACTCATTTAAACTTTTTTTTGCTATATTCTAGGACCTAATGAAGCTTCATTTAGATTTCTTTTTTGGGCGTAGAAAGAAATTTTTCTTAGGGGGGGTTTTACAAAAAAAAAAATCTGACATAGCCTAACCTTATAAAAAGATTATTCAGGAAATGGGGAATTATTTTCAATCGTCAGAAACTATTTTGGTTTATATTCAGGGTTCTTTATTTGACAAAAAATCGAATTGATATAAAAGAAGGTAAATGTTGAAATTGCGCCTACCAGTTGGCATCGTGGTACGTTGTATATTCAATCTTGGCTGGGAGAGACTATTAGAGTCAATAGGATTGAGTCCCTTCCAGGCGCGGCAGAAGTCGAGACAAGTTGACAACTTATCCTGCATGCTTTTCCACATCGCCTTTGAGAAGATGATCCGGCGAGCTAAACCAAAACGAGAGACTCAATTTTCAGTGGAGGTAGCAACCTTCTTAGCTACGGAGATGACTTTGATATTGTTGGCCGAAACTTCGCAACGGCAGAGGCCGACTGCGCTAGACTAAAAGCAAGGGCTAGTAGGATTGGGCTAAAAGTAAATGCGTCGCAGACCAAATACATGATTGGTAGAGGCTCAAAGAGACGAACGTGCACTTTTCGTGGACGGTAATCATTGACAGTGACGAACCAGAAGCGGAAGATGAGTTTGTGTATTTGAGATCGCTGGTGGCCACGGATAACACAAATTGCAGCGCATTCAAGCAGAAAATCGAGTCTAGTTTGCCCTTCGCAAAACGCTTCCATCCGCTAGCAAACGACAGCCACCGTACGATGCGGACAAAGTACATAGCCCTTATTAGACCGGTAGTTTTTATGGATTGGACGATACTCACGGAGGACATGCCAGCCTTCCAAACGATATTTGACGGAGCAATAGCTGGAAGCGGAGAGCGGCGGAGGTACACTAGAATCTTTTTTTACGTCCATTCATTCTAGGTGATTTATTTTTGCTTCAACATTTTTACGTCCCAAATTTGAATAAAAGTCGTCTCGTTTTACGTCTAAAATTTGAATAAACGTCCACTCTTTCTACGACCGATTGGTTTTACGTCCCATAATAGTACGTAAAACGAAACTTGAATGTATATGAATCACGAGCAGCAGGCACCATCGGACCATCGGACATCTGATGAAAGTCGATAAGCTACGGTGGACCGAACAGAAGGAAAACGGTTCTATTTAACAACCCCACGGGCACTCAGACCCAACGTGCGAAATGGCTCAACTTGGGCCTTGCGCCTTCTGAAACGCCTGGGAGATAGACGACGAGTAACCCAAGATTGAGTTGAATGCAGCCGACTATTTGAAACAGGATGAGCCACCCTCGGTCTATGCAACTGACTACGACAACGAGGATCGTACAACTAGTTCCGTAAATTTTCCTGTACTCTAAGCAGTTGGTAGCAGAAATTTTAAGCTTCAAAGTGTAGAACAAATTTTCTTCTGGGGAAGGTTTGAACACCCAACTTGACTTGACTCTTCTTTATCGACAGACTTCACAACCGGCTATTAGAGTACAGGACAGTTACGAGGCTAGTGCAACAATCCTACTAACTGTATCTAGTAGCACCGCTTAACCGAGAATCGAACAGACGACGACTGGCTTGTTAGACAAGCATCGTACCTCGAAGCTAACGCTAACGAATAAAGGCGTTGCCCAAGGACAAGAACCTTGACGGACACGTCAGAGCACGGCCCAATCGAGACATATTGTGTCATAATCAAGCGAAACCTAAAGAAGAGCCAAAACTGTTGAAAACGAGAAGCAGTTTAAGGTAAACTGACGATCTATGGTGAACAAAGTGGACGAGGTGGCTGTACCGAAGAGGCTGGCAGAAGTTAAACGAAAGGTACCTTAAGACCTTTAAGACTGCTATTTTATTGATAGGAAAGTGTGACAAAACTGACGAATGACTAGAAGTTCTTGACAATACTAAAACTGACACCGTATCGAAACGTTAGAAGAATATTGGATGATTGGACCGTATTTTATGTTTTCCAAAAACTGTCTAAACAAACATGTTGAAATGATTTTATTTGAAGCTTCGCAGTTATGTTTTAAGCATGTTATTTATAATAGTTGAATTATCTGCATCAAATCTGCATGTCATTTATATTCCAAACCATATCAATAAATGAATGTCAATAAATGTGCTATCACGATTTGTATATAAAGCTAATATCTCTATCTCTCTGTAGCAACCATCAGCAACTATTGAGGTACGTGATCATTAATATAGCAAACTCCTAATAAAGTTAGTATTGTATATTACATTAGCTGTTTAATTAATCAATTTAAACAACCGTAAGTGTTATAAAAATATTCAATTGAAATGATCCAAGGATCAAAAGTGTTTATTGAATGGAAATCCAACAAACCATATCTCTTACCATTTTAGTTAATGTTTATTGTCGTGAATAACATTAGTTTAATGTTGTTTCATAGCTATAATTCAATACTGTTATCCTAAAGTTGAATCAACCAACTCTCATCAAGCACTCATTGTATATTTTTTTCTACTTTTTCAACAGAGGCAAGCATTAGACAAGAAATCTAAGACTTTTTCACGCTAGCTGTTTCTACTCACAAAACATATCTTCCATCACTAATTACAAAACATAACACCGCAAGCACACATGATGGCGCTCAAGATCAAAGCAAAGGCGCCGCCTCAAAACCCAATTAACAAACTACAGGCGCCATTTTTAAAAGAACAGTTATCAACCAATAGACTAATTTGAACATTAAACATCGCCTTCGGAACGGAATGCAACAAAAGACATACATGATACCCGAAACATGACTCAACTAATCAATCATGTAGTTTAACACCATTTCAAAGTGATAAAAGTTTCCCTCTTTTGAAGCGGAAAATTTCTCCCTTCTCGCGTGGTCTCTCGAATCAGTCCACACCCGAAAGCAGCGACTGTCATGTGTGTTTTAAACTTTCTCACTGGGTCACACGTTTTAGTGCGCCACCGGTGGATGTTGGCCTAATGGCTTTCGCGGCTTTCGTCATTTGAAAGCGCCTTTGCAAATTAGTTTTAGCTCAACGTGGAAAGTTGTGGGCATCAACTTTGCAAATTTGGGATGCGAACCGAACAGAATCCACCCGGTTAGCTGTGGTTATTTGCGGAGATATATCGTCTGCAATAAAACAGTAGTGCTCTCGGTTTTCGCTGGCAAATACTCGTGAAGGAAGGATCCGGTTGAAATTTTCCAACTACTCCGCGCAGCTACTGACCGTAGTTTCGTCCTGTCCTCGCCGCACTCACGAGCTATTGTTTTGGCAGTTTCCAATTTTCCAAATCTGTTAGTCGGGCCAAACTACTCCCTGTCTGTGGCTATGACCACATAATAGTCAAATTCAGCACATGATCCGGAGTTGTGCGATGCTTTCGGCTATCCACAACGACGACGATGTACCATGTCGCAATCTCAGCCGAACAATGGATGTCCCCGGGGCGACAAACGGATGGATTAGATACACGCCAATTTGCATGAATTAATGTGTTATATTTTCACAACCAGTTTGTTTTGGGTTCTATTCACGCTCCGGGGGTTCTATTGAATGTGGAGACATTAACAATTAAAAATAGTGTTGAACTAATCCTCGTTGCGTTGAGCATAAATCATTATTTTCATTTCGCAGTGCGTTAGTTTTCAGATGCAATTAGACGATATCGTGTTTTGTAAAGCTAATTGCCTAAATGTTAAGATGAATGTCTAGAACTTCTAGACTGTAGTTTAAATTTGAAGTCGAGTTATCTCTCCTTATTTTTCGCTTTCAACGAACGTCAAACCAGCGATTTGCGATTTGAATTTTGCTCGCTCGACCGATAACTTTTTTGGTGCTTCTCATTCTTACCTTTAAATCAGCGAAATCTGACCAAGCTTTTCACCCGAAAATTCCTTGCATCGAAGCATAAATTAACAAAACCTGTTATTCCCGAGTTATAAAATTTGCATTATAATGATAACGACGCCCGATCCACTCCGTTCAGACTGTCATCTCACCGTCAGGAAAGTGGCCATCAGTTAAACCGTAATGTTTTAGCGAATCATGCAGCCACAAAACAAGGACGGGCAACATATCAGTATCATGAAATTGATGCTATCCACTCCGTCCTCGACGTCAAGTAGGTCCGCCATAGCGATCAATTTATGTCAAAGTTTTCGATTTATTAAAATGAAAAAGCAAAAAATAAGGAACATATTTGCGCCACAGCGAAAGGCTGCATCGGCGGAAGAGAAAAAAAACTTCCAATGTGCTTGCTCGAATTATGATTTACCGCAAACCGTGGAAATTTAAAAAAACACGACTTGATGATAACAGTTAGTACTGCCATACCGAACCCGTTTTCCTTCTCTTTTTTTTCGCTCAATTCGTTTGAAGCTGCTGTCAGCTGCATGCTCATATTTTACTATGCCATGAAAAAAGGTATATTATTTTTAACAAATATTATAAAAGTTCTATCGTACGGAGTCAATGTGAGGAAGAGTAAAACATAACAGAAATTAAAATAGATTGAAGTCAGCGGCTCGGAATGTTTTCAAATTGGTTTCTATTTTTTTTTGCTTGATAGAAAATGTACAATCATTCGCTCTCTCTCTCTCTCTCTTATCCAATAACTAAATTAAATTCCAATAGATGCTAGCGCTGGGGAAATAAACTTAAAAAAGATGAGTGTACGGTACATATTATTATTAGTTCAGTTTTTGTTCGTCTCGTTTTGCGCATTTTTGCATTTCGATTGCACGCCGCAGTGGAATTCCATGAATTTTGTCGGACATTTCGAAACTGATATTTCTCTACGTTAATTGCAAATGGCAAATCGAGAACAATATGACACGTACCTACCGATAAAAAGATATGAATGGTAGGGAAAATCAGGAATTTACGGGGAAGCCTCTTGTTCAAAGACCATCATATTGGATTACCTCAGGATTCTGGTAATGTAGCTGCTGTCTTCAGGAATGCTGATCAGAAAGTCGAGACCTCTCACTTGGGGAATTTCATAAATTTTTCACCAGGCCGATTCAACATTTGAGCTATCGAGAAACTTGAAGAAAATCTGCTGCACGTTTAACGATGAAACCATGTCACTAGGGAAAATTGAAACTATAGCCTGTGATATCGATGGCCATTGTTTCCATCAAGACGGCACTACATGTACATGCCAATCCACACAGCCCATGAGACAATGCAAAATCGATTCACTTACTAACTAATATGTCCATATCAGCCGTTCCGGTAGAACAAAGGGATGAAAGCAGAGATCTCCACTGCCGACGGTTACCCGCCATGGCTTTATCTGTCGCCAGGATGTCTACAGCCCGGATGTCGATGCCTAAGCTACGTCGCCATGAGCCTATGAGTCTTCTACGTATCGATACCGATTCAGTGAGTATTTATTTTCAAGCTTCGGATCGATGAATTGGTGAAGCCACACCCCTGGACTTTTATAAGTTTCATTAGACACTTATAAAATGAGCCATTAAATCTCAATAAGAATGTAATAAAACTAAAACTATGACTTCAAAACGAAACAAATATTGCAAAAACGCGACACACTTTTCTCTTAATCCTAGAGAAGGATATAATATAAAAATGCTTTCGCTAGAATAGAGAGAAAAGTACGTAACGTTTTCGCAAAGCTCCTGGGACGAAAAAGATTATGACACATTCTAGCGTTACGGGACACCATCTCTACTAGGCAAATTAGTTCCTATTTTATCAAATAAGCAGGTATTCAAGTGGAAGATAAGGTCCTCTTCAATCAACAATTTTACAAGGTATTTGCCAAAAATTTGGTAAAACAGGAAGCATTTCACACACTAAAAATGGGTGCTAATTGTGTCCCGTGACGCTAGAGTGTGTCTTTTGCGCAATTATCTTTAAAAAATACGACGCCAGCAAAATATTTAAATCTTTTGTCGAATGCCAAATACAGATTCAACTATTGAAATATTTTTTTTGATTTTTTTTGTGGCAATAATGTGCTTCCTACTGAAATATCAAACAATTAAAATCTAAAAGTGAAAAAACTGTACTTCTTGGTAGATTAACAAGATTTTCACATAAATCGACGAAATCTTTTTCTATCAATTGAGTTGTTTTAAAAAAACCGTAAAAACTATCGAAGCATAACATTGCCCAATTCTACCTGTAAGATGCTTTTACGTATCTTGTTATCTTATTAAGCATCTTATTAAGCACCACAAGTTTTCACAATTTTAATCCTGCCTCAATTGCTAGACAAGCTCAGGGAATACAGCTTGCAAACTCATTATCTGTTTGTTGACTTTCAGGCAACGTATGATTCAGTTGAACGAAGGTAATACTATCTAGATCTAGAAGATAGTTTTCCGATGAGCTGATTCCATACGACGCTGGATGGGTCAAAATCATAGCAAAGGT